>NW_022312853.1:0-1146 GCF_002776525.5 Piliocolobus tephrosceles | reverse complement strand
CTTTGCTGCTGTGACTAGTGCTGCAATGAACATGTGTGTGCATGTATCTTTATAACAGAATGATTGATATTCCTTTGAGTATATACACAGTAATGAGATTGCTGGGTCAAGTAGTATTTCTGGTTCTAGGTCTTTGAGGAATCACCATACTGTCTTCCACAATGGTTGAACTAATTTACCTTCCACCAACAGTGTAAAAGTGTTCCTATATCTCAACAGCCTCATCAGCAGGTAGTTTTATTTAAAATTTTTTTGAGAAACCTTCATACTATTATCCAAAATGGCCATAGTACTTTGTATTTCTACCACGAGCATACAAGGGTTATCATTTATCCACATCCTCACTAATACTTGCTATTCGTCTTTTCGATAACAGCTATTCTAAGAGGTGTCAGGTGACATTTCATGGTGGTTTTTATTTGCATCCCCCTGACAATTAGAGATGGTAAGAATTTTGTCATGTATTTGTTGGCCATTTGTATCTCTTCTACTGGAAAATGTCTATTCAGATCTTCACCTATTTAAAAAAAGATTTCAACTTTTATTTTAGATTCCGTGAATGCATGTGCAGGGTTTTACATTGACACATTGTGTAATGTTAAGGCTTGGAGTATGAATGATTTTGTAACCCAGGTAGAAAACATAGTATTTCATGGTGTATATGTTTTTCAGGTCTTGGCCCCCACCTTCCCTTCCCCCTCTAGTAGTCCCCAGTATCTGCTGTTCCCATCTTTACATCCACGTATAATCAGTGCTTTGTTCTTACTTATAACTAAGAACATATGGCATTTGGTTTCTTTTTCCTGCAACATTTTAGAATAATGGCCTCTAACTGCATCCATGTTGGTGCAAAGGACAAAATTTTTTAAGTGGTTGCATAGTATTCCATGGTGTACAAAATGTACAAATGTACATGTACAAAATGTACATATACTACATTTTCTCTAATAGAGAAAATATTCATGTCTTTGCTATTGCAAATAATGCTATAATAAATATATGAGTGCACATGTCTTTATGGTAGAACAATTTATTTTCTTTTGGATACAAGGGTCAGTCCCCATGGCTGCTGTCAAGGGCTAGCGTTGAATGCCTGCACCTTTTCCAGGCTCAGGGTGCAAGCTGTCAGTGGATCTATCATTCTGG
>NW_022312851.1:0-1261 GCF_002776525.5 Piliocolobus tephrosceles | reverse complement strand
GAATCTTAAAAGTAAATCTGTGATTTTTAATTAAAAATGCAAGCTATTCATATTCAATTGAGAGAAAGATGTCAGATGCTGGGCTACTCTGAAGCACGTAGACACTCAGCTTGCTTTTCTAAATAGTACAAGATCATACACTCACGGTCTTAAAAAAAAGAACCATCATAGTGTTTAACATGGTTTTATTTCTTTTTTTTTTTTTTTTTTTTTTTTTTTTTTTTTGAGACGGAGTCTCGCTCTGTCGCCCAGGCTGGAGTGCAGTGGCCGGATCTCAGCTCACTGCAAGCTCCGCCTCCCGGGTTTACGCCATTCTCCTGCCTCAGCCTCCTGAGTAGCTGGGACTACAGGCGCCCGCCACCTCGCCCGGCTAGTTTTTTTTGTATTTTTAGTAGAGATGGGGTTTCACTGTGTTAGTAGCCAGGATGGTCTCGAACTCCTGACCTCGTGATCCACCCGTCTCGGCCTCCCAAAGTGCTGGGATTACAGGCTTGAGCCACCGCGCCCGGCCTAACATGGTTTTATTTCTGTACAAATTCAAGCAACTTTAAAGGGAAACAAAGAAATAAGTAAGTAAACATTCACCCCTTTCCATTGTTCTAAATTGACAGAGACGCAAACTTAGAACAACAGGGGCCCAGGTTCGAAGATGGTCAGGACCCCCTCCCCAACCCCCGGTGTGGGGAGAGTCCCAATGAGCTCCCAGAGAAACTCCACCTGCAGCTGCTGGAGTAAGGAGTGTGTACAAACTGTGGGTGGCTCTCAGCCACGTGGTCATAATCACGATGTACACACCATCTTGGGTGTACACACCATCTGGGGAGCCCCCTTTCCTCCCCTCACAGCCTCTCCTCAGAGGGCAACCCAGGCGGCACTGCTTCCGAGGACCACACCTCAGTCCTGTGTAACACACTAGCCTTCCTGGCTGCACCCCTCACAGGCTTTCACTTCAGCTGATTATAAATGTTCAGTCACGAGGCGCACTTTTAGTTCTCCTGTTCCGGGAGAGAAGCTATTTCCTTAGATAGAGTCCTAAAATTGACCAGCCAGGGATCAGAGAAGCTACGAATAATTTTATAACTTTGGTTACACTCAGCTAGTTTGCTTTCCAGAAAGATTAGAGCAACAAATATCTTCGTACCAGTTATATCAGAGACCTGAAAAGAGTGTGATTTTTTGAGTCCTTTGTTTATTTTTATATATACTTTTAAAAATACAAAGAACATATAAATATAAAATAATTTCATTTAACCAAAATGCC
>NW_022312850.1:0-1619 GCF_002776525.5 Piliocolobus tephrosceles | reverse complement strand
ATGTTTCTGTTCTGTGACTCTGTATAGGTGAGAAATCTGGGAATCTGAGGAAGAAATTAGCTATTCCAGAATTCTAAACTTCCCAAATTGTATGTGATGGGAGGCGGTTTGGAACCTAGAATGGCAGCGCAGGATAATACTGTTACCCTGAGTCCTTTGGGGGACACTGAAGTCCTGTGGGGAGCACTAAAGATCTCAAGATCTTTTCTTCTTTCAGGTCTGGGTCCTCCCAAATCTACTTCTCTGGTAGAGAAATCCTGAGCACTGATTGGCTCTTGCTTGTCTAAAACAATGACCTGTGTAAGTCAATACTTCTCTTCATGTTGATGTGTATATGTTATTTTTTAGGCCATGTAAGTTTGGTCATCATCTTCCCTAAAGATATTTACCATGAGAGAGTGCTCAGTTAACCAGTTCCTCAGTTCTTGCTCTTCCTGTCAAATGTGTGCCATTTCACCTGGCATCCTCCCTGTGTGGGCCACTGTAAATTCACTAGCACTCCTGTCATTATTGACCAAATTACTCAATGTCCTCTAGGTGCCCATTTTTCTATTTTGGGCAGTGATATGTGGGAAAGCAGTCAAGTTCTTTGATGTACAGATATACACATTTCAGGTCAGTTTTGTCATTTGTTGAGGCCAAGGCAGTGGTTCCATTTGACCATTCATGAGAAGTCTTTGAAATTTTCCAGATACCTGAGTTTTTCAGCTAGGTAAAGTGAAAAATGGCATTGAAGGATCTAAACCTTCATGTAGGGTAAAATCACAAGCTTTGTGTGAATTAGTCTGTTGGATTGAAACTTATAAACACAGAGGTCATGGATTTGGATAGAAAACCCTGAAAAATAATACCGTAAAATAATGATGTTTTGTGCCCAAGAATCCTTTGTTTTGTCAAAAGAAAGAAAAATGCTTATGGTGAGATTTGACATAATGAAGTACGTGATGCTTAAAGACATTATTAATTTTATGAATAGTTTTCTTTTTCTTTTTTTTTTTTGAGACGGAGTCTCGCTCTGTTGCTCAGGCTGGAGTGCAGTGGCGCTATCTCGGTTCACTGCAAGCTCCCTCTCCCGGGTTCACGCCATTCTCCTGCCTCAGCCTCCCGAGTAGCTGAGACTACAGGCACCCGCCACCTCCCCCAGCTAGTTTTTTGTATTTTTTTTAGTAGAGATGGGGTTTCACCATGTTAGCCAGGATGGTCTCGATCTTCTGACCTCGTGATCCGCCCACCTCGGCCTCCCAAAGTGCTGGGATTACAGGCTTGAGCCACCGCAACCGGCCTTATGAATAGTTTTCTAAAATTGAGACGGTATACCATATTTTAGATAAAATGTCTCATGATTAAATTTTTAAATTCCTTCCAAGTGAAAATATTCTCAATTAGCACACATTCATTGAGAATTTATGAGGCAGATACCTCTCGGTTATTACATATGTAATAAGGGTTTAACAGAAGAACTTTATTAATTTTGTCATTTTCAAAAGGGTCAGATATTTAAGAAGTGTCCCAAAGCAGGCAGAAAGTTTTTTTCTGTGTTGTAGTCTTCTTCAAAAATACGTAGACATTCTCCTGAATTCCCCTCCCCTGATAGCACAGATTTCTAGTCTATGCACTGG
>NW_022312849.1:0-1789 GCF_002776525.5 Piliocolobus tephrosceles | reverse complement strand
GTCTGTTATTTTAATTAAAGAAGTACTAGGTCTAGATTTTATATATACATATACACACACACATACATACACATATAAATTACATATATGTAAATTACATATATGCACACACATATAAACAACAATATTTATTGTAGCATTGTGGGAGTGGAAAATGGTTAGCAAATTTCAAACAGTTAAAGAAATGGTTGGATAATGAGTGGATCACATACTCTGAGATATTAAGCAACTAGTGAGGCAAAGAAATTATTTTTGTATGTATTAAGCAAGGCAGACATTTTTTATGTATTGATCCACATTATTGAGTAACGTGCAAACAATTATTTGTGACAGAAATATGTATGTATTCATAGAAACATCTATGTGTATATTTGGATGAGCATATAAGATGTGGCAGGATGTAATTTTTCTGCTTATATTTACTATCTCAGAATAGAGGAAAGTGGTTAGAGAGGATTTAAAAATGTTTTTATACCTTTTTGAGAAATTTCATTTGTTACCAAAAAATCGCATTGCTATTCCAATTTGTGAGTTTTGGTTAATTTTTGTTTATTTTGAGAAAATTTTAAACACAAATTTGCAAGAATAGCATGAATAGCTCCTTTGTACCATGGTTCAATAATTGTTAATATTTTGACACAATGCATGCTTCCTCTTTCTCTATACCCACCCTACAAAAATTATTTTCTCAGAACATGGTTTTTATATAACTACATTATCAAAAGAAAATTTAGTATCAATAATGTTATTATCAATCACAGTCCATCTTCAAAATTCACCAGATTCCCCAGTATTGCTTTTCATCATCTTTTTCTATACAGGATATAATTGAGAACCTGAGAGTTACATTGTCATTTCTCTATAGCCTCTTTTAATATGAAACAGTTATAGCCTCTCTTTGTGTTTCAAGACACTGGTATTTTTAAATAGATCAATTTTGCAGAATGTTTCCTCATGACTAGATTCAAGTTTATGCATTTTTGTCAAGGACATCATAAAAGTCACATTATTCATGGTGTTAACTTTGATCATTTGGTTAAAGAGGTATCTGCCAGGTTTCTTCACTATATGGTTACTATTTTTCCTTTTATTAATAGATAATTCATGGGGAGATAGTTTGATGTTATATGAATATCCTATTCCTCATTCAATGTCTACTTGTTAATTTTAACATCCACTGGTCATTCTTGCCTAAATTATTATAATAATTATAAAATACTGATTTTTTAACTTTATCAATTCCTCTACAGGTATTAATTGGTGTACTACTATAATTTAAAATTTTCTAAAAATGGTCAATAGAGAAAATAACAAGTGATATTCCATGTACTCAAAGCTGTTGAGGACTGACCAGGCATAAAGCCAGGTAAGGGCCATGGTCAGCAAGTCCCAAGCCTTGAAGTCAAGTGCTAGCTCTAACAAGAATACCTGAAATACATCTCTTAATCTTCCTGTGCCTTTGTTTCATCCCTGACAAAATGAAATAACTGCTCAAGCGCTTTTCAGAATTGTGATCCTACAAAATCTGCTAGAATTGATTCATTTCCAGGAATTTTGGCACTGAAAAATGTACCTCAAATTTAAGAGTTTTGGATGAACAAAGACGAAAGCAATTTGCCTCCTGACTATGCTTCAGTGGCCACGACTCCTCACATGACACAGTGCACAAAGGAGTGGGATTCTGAGTAACTACAGTACAGTATAATTTTTCTGACAATCGATCAAAGTATGCATTTTGAAGCAGGCTAAAACAGTAATTTGAAGAGACAGGGGCAATCTGAACATTTAA
>NW_022312846.1:0-8576 GCF_002776525.5 Piliocolobus tephrosceles | reverse complement strand
GTTGTTCCTTTCCATGTTTAGGGCTTCCTTCAGGGTCTCTTGTAAGGCAGGCCTGGTGGTGACAAAATCTCTAAGCATTTGCTTATCTGTAAAGGATTTTATTTCTCCTTCACTTATGAAACTTAGTTTGGCTGGATATGAAATTCTGGGTTGAAAATTCTTTTCTTTAAGAACGTTGAATATTGGCCCCCACTCTCTTCTGGCTTGTAGAGTTTCTGCCGAGAGATCTGCTGTCAGTCTGATGGGCTTCCCTTTGTGGGTAACCCGACCTTTCTCTCTGGCTGCCCTGAAGATTTTTTCCTTCATTTCAACTTTGGTGAATCTGGCAATTATGTGTCTTGGAGTTGCTCTTCTGGAGGAGTATCTTTGTGGCGTTCTCTGTATTTCCTGAATTTGAATGTTGGCCTGCCCTGCTAGGTTGGGGAAGTTCTCCTGGATGATATCCCGTAGAGTGTTTTCCAATTTGGTTCCATTTTCCCCCTCACTTTCAGGCACCCCAATCAGATGTAGATTTGGTCTTTTTACATAATCCCATACTTCTTGCAGGCTTTGTTCATTTCTTTTTCTTCTTTTTTCTTTTGGTTTCTCTTCTCGCTTCATTTCATTCATTTGATCCTCCATCGCTGATACTCTTTCTTCCAGTTGATCGAGTCGGTTACTGAAGCTTGTGCATTTGTCACGTATTTCTCGTGTCATGGTTTTCATCTCTGTCATTTCGTTTATGACCTTCTCTGCATTAATTAGTCTAGCTGTCAATTCTTCCACTCTTTTTTCAAGATTTTTAGTTTCTTTGCGCTGGGTACGTAATTCCTCCTTTAGCTCTGAGAGGTTTGATGGACTGAAGCCTTCTTCTCTCATCTCATCAAAATCATTCTCTGACCAGCTTTGATCCGTTGCTGGCGATGGGCTGTGCTCCTTTGCAGGAGGAGATGCGCTCTTATTTTTTGAATTTCCAGCTTTTCTGCCCTGCTTTTTCCCCATCTTTGTGGTTTTATCTGTCACTGGTCTTTGATGATGGTGACGTACTGATGGGGTTTTGATATAGGTGTCCTTCCTGTTTGATAGGTTTCCTTCTGACTGTCAGGACCCTCAGCTATAGGTCTGTTGGAGATTGCTTGAGGTCCACTCCAGACCCTGTTTGCCTGGGTATCAGCAGCAGAGGTTGCAGAAGATAGAATATTGCTGAACAGCGAGTGCACCTGTCTGATTCTTGCTTTGGAAGCTTCCTCTCAGGGGTGTACTCCACCCTGTGAGGTGTGGGGTGTCAGACTGCCCCTAGTGGGGGATGTCTCCCAGTTAGGCTACTCAGGGGTCAGGAACCCACTTGAGCAGGCAGACTGCCCCTTCTCAGATCTCAACCTCCGTGTTGGGAGATCCACTGCTCTCTTCAAAGCTGTCAGACAGAGTCGTTCGCGTCTGGACAGGCTTCTGCTCCTTTAGCTGAGCCCTGTCCCCAGAGGCGCAGTCTACAGAGACAGGCAGGTTTCCTTGAGCTGCTGTGAGCTCCACCCAGTTCGAGCTTCCCAGCGGCTTTATTTACCTACTTAAGCCTCAGCGATGGCGGGCGCCCCTCCCCCAGCCTCGCTGCTGCCTTGCCCTTAGATTGCCGCAGACTCCTGTGTTAGCAAGGAGGGAGGCTCCGTGGGCGTGGGACCCTCCCGGCCAGGTGTGGGATATATTCTCCGGTGTGCCGGTGTTATAGCGCAGTATTGGGGTGGGAGTTACCCGATTTTCCAGGTGTTGTGTGTCTCAGTTCCCCTGGCTAGGAAAAGGGACTCCCTTCCCCCTCGCGCTTCCCAGGTGAGGCGATGCCTCGCCCTGCTTCAGCTCTCGCTTGTCGGGCTGCAGCAGCTGACCCGCACGGATTGTCGGGCACTCCCGAGTGAGATGACCCCAGTACCTCAGTTGAAAATGCAGAAATCACCGGTCTTCTGTGTCGCTCGCACTGGGAGATGGAGACTGGAGCTGTTCCTATTCGGCCATCTTGCTCCCTAGCACTAATTTTTAAACAAAGAAAAAAAGCAAAGATCTGAACCCAATTCTGCTTAATCCCTAGATTTTTTCTCCCTAAACAAGAGTATAATAGTCCATAATAATTGTAGCTGCAATCTGCTTACTCCCATAAAACATTAGCCTAAGAGACAAACACTGCCACTTTCTAAGGTGCAAGTCAATTTCTTTTCAAGTTTTGGAGAGTGCAGAAGTTGGAGCCTCATGTAGGAAGCCTGACCTTGCTCTTGCAGAGCTACAGGCAGGAGCTGTGCAGGCAGAAGGAGCCTCAGCAGAGGCCAGCATCAAGTGTGTGCCCTGGAGTGCCTGGGGACAGGGAGCCTGGGGAGTGGAGCAGGGAAGGTGGGGCAGAGAGTAGCAGGGGAACAGGATGCTAAAGACAGAAGGGCTTTATAGTCACCACACAGAATTTGGTTCCATGCAATGCAGCTCAGAGCTACCCTCCGTCCTTTTTCAGCTCTCCAGACTTCTTTTTCCCCTATGCCTTCTGCATCCAGGTCTCTCACTGGGCTCCACAACAGCATTCTGGCTGTGTAACCTTCCCTCCTCCCCACTTCACCTCCAGGCCACCTACCCTCTAGGTCCCCTCCAGGAAGGGGAGCCCCATTAGACTAACACCTCCAGCTCCCATAAGCAGCTCAGGAGAGGGATGGGCCTGCGGGGCTGGACAGCCTTGAGTGTACCTGACTCTCCAGAGACCGCGGGCCAGGCAGAGGCCATGTCTGCTCTATGCCAGGATCTGATTTGGGCTCTTGGGAAAACAGTGCATAGCCCCCAAGATGACTGCCCTTCTCCTTTGGAGGAGCACTGGGCAATTTAATTAACTCTTATTTTTTTGAGGGCCCAAGAATAAAAGCTTCTTTTTGGGGTAACCTATGAATCTTTGGGAAGCTGCATTCATCTGGACTTTCCATTGAGACATGAGATTTGAACGATGGTGTGGGACGAGGGCCCATGTGGGGAGGAGGAAGAAGTGGGAGCTTGGAATGGGGATGAGGCACACATCCAGGCTGAAATAGGCTTCATTAAGGTTCCACAATGCACACAGGTGACCCTTGAGCAATGAGGGAGTTAGGGGTGTTGACACCACACCCCGCGCCCCACCAACTTGCAGTCAGAAATGCGGATATAACTTTTGACTCCCCCAAAATGTAACTACTAATAGCCTACTGTTGACTGGAAGCCTTTCTGATAACATAAACAGTCAATGAACACATTTTGTATGTTCTATGTGTTATATACTGTATTCTTACAATAAAGAAAGCTAGAGAAAAGAAAATATTACAAAAATCATAAGGAAGGGAAAATTTATTTCCTATAGAATAAGTGGAAGTGAAGTGGATCATCATAGAGGTCCTAATCTTTGTCATCTTCACAGAGCAGGCTGAAGAGAAGGAGGAAGAGGAGGGGTTGGACTTGCTGTCTCGGGGGCAGCGAAGACAGAAGACAATCTGTCTGTTTAGTGGACCCACAGTTCAAGCCTGTGTTGTTCAAAGTCAACTGTAGTTTTACTTACAGACTTTACAGATTCAGGACCAGGCTTCCTGGGCCAAAGTAATGAGAAGTGCAGAACCATCTTTGTGACTAAACCCAAGTCCAGCTGAGGGGCATTTGGACTGGAAGCAAGGCCTCTTGGTCTGCACTCAGCTACTGCACTCTGGCACTGGCGCCTGGGCTGGCTGAGCAGTATCTCTGACTCTGGGAGCTGAGTCCCATGCTCTCGTTGCCTGCTGCTCTTTCTCACACCCAGAGTGGCTTTGGTTCACTAACAGGCCTGCTCGCCTGCTAAGAGGACACCTTGCTTCCCTTTCAGTCACCTCTTCCGGCCATTTCAGCCAGCCCTCCTCAGCCTGAAGTCTTCAGCTCCTTAGAGGGCAGGTGGATAGAGAAGCCAGAACCACTTTCTCAGATCTCACTTGGGCTCTTCTGGTACCTAGGGAGCTACTGTAATTCTGTAATTTGAAAATCAGCTCACCCTCTGGGCGTGTCTGTCTGCAGAAGGTGCGTGCTCTAAGAGGTGGTTTGTGCATGTGTTGCTGAAGGGGACTTAGGAAGTGCTTACCTTTATTTGAGATGATGGGGAATCTTCCAGAACAGATATGACCACTGGGAACAGTGACCTACTAAGCTGATGGTTAAGGAAAGCTGGGGTTGCCTAGAAACATATATGAAAGGGAAAGGTACTGTGACTTGGTGTTTGTTCCTCCCAGCAGGACCTGAATAATCCCTGGAGAGGGGGCTCTGCTGTTGGGCAGGCAGAGGCCAGGACGCTCTGGCCCAGTGCAGCAAACTCTCCACCCTAACATCAGCCTTGCTGCAGACCCCCCTGCCTGTTCTGAGGTAGGAAGGGGTCCTGATTACTGAGTGTGAATAGTCCTCTAATTGGGAAGATCTAGAGTTGTGAAATAATGTTCATTTTTTGAAACTGTGGCTTTGGGTGAAATTCAAACATTGCAGAAAGGTGAGACCTAAACATGGTGCTTATGCTGAGACTCTGCTTGGGGGGCCCACCTGAGCAGCCAGCCAGCCCCCACCCTGATGATATTGCCACTGGGTTACAAGGCATGGAGTGTCTCAGGCTCATCACAGGTAGGGGTGTGCAGTGAGAATAAAACGGGAGTCATGGGCTTTTCATGGAGATCCAGAAATAATCAGACAGCTGAGGCCTTTGAAGCCTCAAAAGGACTGTGACTTTTGACATCACCAACAAAGCTTTAGGACTCAGGCCTAGGTCACCCCTTCTCTACCAGAGTTCATTGATAGCTGACCTGATCAACGGCCGTTCTTCTATAAACACCTGTACCATATTACTCGTAGTTTCCGATCACTAATCACTCAACATACTCATATCTTTTATGGCCATTCTTTGTGAGTCTTTTCATCTTCCCCCTCTGCTGGCAGCTCCTCTTCTCTTTCTTGGCATCCGTTAGGTTACCCATCTTGAAAAGAGAGAATCTGATTGGTCATTATCCCTGTGTGCCTGTGTGGGCAGAACTGCAGGTCACTGGTTCACTTGTATATTAGCTGGGAAGAGAGGAAAACATCAAAGAAAGTAATTAATATTCTGAGAGAAATATGAAAAAACATTTCATCTATTAAACAAGGCACATAAAAGAGTCAATTATAGAACAGATAACTTAGAAATTAAGAAAAAAGGATAGAAGATATCAAAATTAAATAGAAAATTTGAAAAATAAAGCTGAGGCAGTTTCCCAGAAAGTAAAATAAAACAAAAAGACAAAGGAAAAAATAGTAAGAGAGATAAAAATAAGAAAGTTAGAGGTTAAAACCAAGATGTATAAAAACCAACTAAATAGGCTTGGCACGGTGGCTCACACCTATAATCCCAGCACTTTGGGAAACCCAGGTAGGAGGATCACTTGAGGCTAAGAGTTGAAGACCAGCCTGGACAACATGGTGAGATCCCTGTTTCTACAAAAAAAAAAAAAAAAAAAAAAAAAAAAAAAATCAGTTGGTCACTGTGGGGTGTGTCAGTAAGCCTAGCCATTCAGGAGGCTAAGGTGGGAGGATTACTTGAGGTCAGGGGTTTAAGGTTATGGTGAGCAAGACACTGTCTCAAAACAAACAAAAACTAATAAAAGTCCCAGAAAGAGAACATGGAAAGGACATTATACAAGAACATTACTCATAATGAAAGGACTTGGCTATGCATTAGAAAAGATTCTCCAAATGCCCAACAAAATGAATAAAAAATTATCTTCATCAAGTATATCATAGTGTGATTACAGAATACCAGGACAAAAGGGAAGATCTTCAAAACTTAAAGAGTAAAAGAAACAGGTGATACACAAAAGATAGAGGATCACATGGCACTTGACTTTTCTATAGCAATACTAGACACTAGAAGACAACAGAAACAATCCTTCACAATATGCAGGATTATAAGTTGGAACTAGAAATCTATGTCTGTCCAGACTGCTAATCAAGTGTGTAGGTGGAATTATGGACATTTTGAGGCATGCAAGGTCTTAAAAAATTCACCTCTACTCACCATTCCCAGAAAACAACTGGAGGACATCCTCTGCCAAAATGAGGAAGTAAATTAAGAAACATTCAAGACGTGGAATCCAGGAAAAAGGGACTTGCACACAGGAGACAGAGATGGAAAGATTGTCCTGGTAAGGGTGGAGGAAGTCCCAGGGCATGGGCTGAGCAGCAGACTTTCCAGGGCAACCAGAACAAACAGAGCAGGAAGCCGGAGAGCTACTGGAAAACAAGAAGTGAAAAGGTTAATTATCTAACAGCTTTTACAATGTGGTAAATTGATTTGACAGGCATTTCATGGAGCAATGAAAGGCGGTGGAAAATCGTAGATATTCCAAGAAAACCAAGCGGTTGAAACTGTGAGACTGTCAGTAACTTGAGGGAAAAAAAAGTTCCATCAGAACTCTTAGTTCAGCTTAGGATTATGTACATTGGCCATAAACACTATTAACTAATCATAATAATTAAAACATGGAAGATAAAACTGAATAGAAAGTAAATATACAGCATTTTATCTAAGAAGTTGATATATGGTAGGTATATTGGTAAACAGAAAAGAAGGCACATGAGTGATAATCCTCACCTACAAAAATAAGTCAGCTAATGATGTCTAAATTTGATTAGACATACCATATTATGACATACTTATATTACTTAAAATTACAGAGGCAAATAGACTAGAAGAAACAGTCAAAAGGGTGGAGAGTGGCTGCCTCTGGGTGGCAAGAGGAAAATAAAAAGGACTGAGGTTTCTTTTATTGTAACCTTTGAAAGCAATATTTGACTTTCAAAAATAGTTGCACAAGATACTTAGATAAAAACAAAGTATATGTAAGGTTTAAAATAGCCTTGCACTGGGAATGGGGGTGTAGTTCAGTGTAGAGCTTTCCACACTAGCAGAGGAGTTTTCTGGCCAAAACCTGGAGGAGCTGTGTGGTCCTCATGCTATGTTGTCTCCATGATGCTTCCCAGGAGGACTACTCTCCGATCCATGTCAGGGCTGGGGAACTTCCCCAACTGTTTCATGAACTGGATTTAAGGCAAAGATCCCAGACTGTGAGATATCTTTATGTGTCAGTATTGCATGTGTCTCAATTTGTGTCTCCAAACTGCTATTTTGTAAACAAGAAGAAATCAGACATGTAGACCTAAAGGCTGTTCCAGCAGTAAACGGGAACACTCCTCCCAGCTGCTCCCGTCACCACAGACTGAGGGAAAGCGGGGAGATGTGCAGGTATGTGAGCAGGGGCTAGGGTTTGGGAATTGGGGATGGACTTTTCTGGGGTGAGTTTGTGGTAAAATCCGTTGCTGCTCTTACTCTCTAAAAGCAAGCAGGAACTTTCAATGTGCTGTAGGACTGCTGGGTGTGATTACCAACATGAAAGGTGCTTATTAAACACTCATGACAAGTAGGGGGTATAGCTCAGGGGTAGAGCATTTGACTGCAGATCAAGAGGTCCCCAGTTCAAATCTGGGTGCCCCCTACTGCACTTTTTCTATTCATACAAGCTGTTATGTTCTTCACAGAAGCTGTTGGTCATATTCCAGTTTCTTTTCATCCATTCCACCTATGATTTTCCCTGGAACTGGAAGCTACAGCTCAGGCCTACCCAGCTGCACCCTGGCTGGATAACTTCTCATCTCTTCCAGCACCAGTTCCATGGGTATCCCTCATATTCTTGGTGTCCAGCTCCCTGCTCCTCCTATACATGTAATTTCTCCAGCTGTCATGCAGAATGCTTCTGGGCTTTTCCAAGGCAGACCAGAGAGTAGTACTACAGCAGGTTTCCCAGAAACAGACAGGGAATGGTATCCCAAGTTATCACCCTCCTGGCTCCCTCCCACAGCAGCAGTTTGTGCACTGGAGTGGTGGCCAGACCTGGGGAGACACATCACAGCACGCAGCATTCCAATATAGGGCAGGTATTTCCCCCTGGAGAATTGGTTTCTCCCACACCAGAGCTCACTCACACCCTTGCTTCAACCTTGTAGGCCAAAAGCCTGGCTCAGCTACTCTAATGAGGGAGATAGAGGTTCTGCAGTGCTGGCCCTGCAGACCCAACTCCTGTAGCTCTGCGGCTGCAGTTGAATTTCAGCCCACTCTGTGACTGTGGCCCAAGGCTTGGAGGTAGGGGATTAGACTCAAGAGTCTGTTCGTAGAAGATGATTTGGAATCCAACTGTGTTCAGTGGGCCACAGGGAGTCCTGTGTGCTGCAATGAAGAACCAGGTCAAGTCCTTTGTCTAAGGAGGTCATTTAGGAGACATAACAGATAGTGGTTTGGGGGTTTGCCAAAAGACAAGGACAGGAACTGGTGTTACTTTTTGAACATCTACTATGCCCTACTATGTGCTAATATCATGCTAGGCAGCTTATCATCAGTTATCATATTTGTCCACTCTGTCTTCACTGCCAGAAAAAGGGAGCTAGGCTGGGAGCTTGGGTCAGAGTCTGTGGACTGTTTCAGAGACCAGTGGCCAGCTCTTGGGTTAACCCAAAAAAACAATGGGAAATGGCTGGGGGTTCTGCAGGCAGCTTCCATCCTTTTCTCCTGTTCATGG
>NW_022312845.1:0-3135 GCF_002776525.5 Piliocolobus tephrosceles | reverse complement strand
TTTATGGTATTAGGTCTAACATTTAAGTCTCTAATCCATCTTGAATTAATTTTCGTATAAGGAGTAAGGAAAGGATCCAGTTTCAGCTTTCTACTTATGGCTAGCCAATTTTCCCAGCACCATTTATTAAATAGGGAATCCTTTCCCCATTTCTTGTTTTTGTCAGGTTTGTCAAAGATCAGATGGTTGTAGATGTGTGGCATTATTTCTGAGGGCTCCGTTCTGTTCCCATATAACAATATTAACCTTAAATGTTAATGGACTAAATGCTCCAATTAAAAGACACAGGCTGGCAAACTGGATAAAGAGTCAAGACCCATCAGTCTGCTGTATTCAGGAGACCCATCTCGCATGCAGAGAGATGCTTAGGCTCAAAATAAAGGGATGGAGGAAGATCTACCAAGCAAATGGAGAACAAAAGAAAGCAGGGGTTGCAATCCTAGTCTCTGATAAAACAGACTTTAAACCATCAAAGATCAAAAGAGACAAAGAAGGCCATTACATAATGGTAAAGGGATCTATTCAACAGGAAGAGCTAACTATCCTAAATATATATGCACCCAATACAGGAGCACCCAGATTCATAAAGCAAGTCCTTAGAGACTTACAAAGAGACTTAGACTCCCATACAATAATAATGGGAGACTTCAACACTCCACTGTCAACATTAGACAGATCAACGAGACAGAAAGTTAACAAGGATATCCAGGAATTGAACTCATCTCTGCACCAAGCGGACCTAATAGACATCTATAGAACTCTCCACCCCAAATCAACAGAATATACATTCTTCTTAGCACCACATCGCACTTATTCCAAAATTGACCACATAATTGGAAGTAAAGCACTCCTCAGCAAATGTACAAGAGCAGAAATTATAACAAACTGTCTCTCAGACCACAGTGCAATCAAAGTAGAACTCAGGACTAAGAAACTCAATCAAAACCGCTCAACTACATGGAAACTGAACAACCTGCTCCTGAATGACTACTGGGTACATAACGAAATGAAAGCAGAAATAAAGATGTTCTTTGAAACCAATGAGAACAAAGATACAATAAACCAGAATCTCTGGGACACATTTAAAGCAGTGTGTAGAGAGAAATTTATAGCACTAAATGCCCACAAGAGAAAGCAGGAAAGATGTAAAATTGACACTCTAACATCACAATTAAAAGAACTAGAGAGGCAAGAGCAAACACACTCAAAAGCTAGCACAAGGCAAGAAATAACTAAGATCAGAGCAGAACTGAAGGAGATAGAGACACAAAAAACCCTCCAAAAAATCAATGAATCCAGGAGTTGGTTTTTTGAAAGGATCAACAAAATTGACAGACCGCTAGCAAGGCTAATAAAGAAGAAAAGAGAGAGGAATCAAATAGACGCAATAAAAAATGATAAAGGGGATATCACCACCGACCCCACAGAAATACAAACTACCATCAGAGAATACTATAAACACCTCTACGCAAATAAACTAGAAAATCTAGAAGAAATGGATGATTTCCTGGACACGTACACTCTTCCAAGACTAAACCAGGAAGAAGTTGAATCCCTGAATAGACCAATAGCAGCCTCTGAAATTGAGGCAACAATTAATAGCCTACCCACCAAAAAAAGTCCAGGACCAGATGGATTCACAGCTGAATTCTACCAGAGGTACAAGGAGGAGCTGGTACCATTCCTTCTGAAACTATTCCAATCAATAGAAAAAGAGGGAATCCTCCCTAACTCATTTTATGAGGCCAACATCTTCCTGATACCAAAGCCTGGCAGAGACACAACAACAAAAGAGAATTTTAGACCAATCTCCCTGATGAACATTGATGCAAAAATCCTCAATAAAATACTGGCAAACCGGATTCAGCAGCACATCAAAAAGCTTATCCACCATGATCAAGTGGGCTTCATCCCTGGGATGCAAGGCTGGTTCAACATTCGCAAATCAATCAACGTAATCCAGCATATCAACAGAACCAAAGACAAGAACCACATGATTATCTCAATAGATGCAGAAAAGGCCTTTGACAAAATTCAACAGCCCTTCATGCTAAAAACGCTCAATAAATTCGGTATTGATGGACCGTACCTCAAAATAATAAGAGCTATTTATGACAAACCCACAGCTAATATCATACTGAATGGGCAAAAACTGGAAAAATTCCCTTTGAAAACTGGCACAAGACAGGGATGCCCTCTCTCACCACTCCTATTCAACATAGTGTTGGAACTTCTGGCTAGGGCAATCAGGCAAGAGAAAGAAATCAAGGGTATTCAGTTAGGAAAAGAAGAAGTCAAATTGTCCCTGTTTGCAGATGACATGATTGTGTATTTAGAAAACCCCATCGTCTCAGCCCAAAATCTCCTTAAGCTGATAAGCAACTTCAGCAAAGTCTCAGGATACAAAATTAATGTGCAAAAATCACAAGCATTCTTATACACCAGTAACAGACAAACAGGGAGCCAAATCATGAATGAACTTCCATTCACAATTGCTTCAAAGAGAATTAAATACCTAGGAATCCAACTTACAAGGGATGTAAAGGACCTCTTCAAGGAGAACTACAAACCACTGCTCACTGAAATAAAAGAGGACACAAACAAATGGAAGAACATACCATGCTCATGGATAGGAAGAATCAATATCGTGAAAATGGCCATACTGCCCAAGGTAATTTATAGATTCAATGCCATCCCCATCAAGCTACCAATGACTTTCTTCACAGAATTGGAAAAAACTGCTTTAAAGTTCATATGGAACCAAAAAAGAGCCCGCATTGCCAAGACAATCCTAAGTCAAAAGCACAAAGCCGGAGGCGTCACGCTACCTGACTTCAAACTATACTACAAGGCTACAGTAACCAAAACAGCATGGTACTGGTACCAAAACAGAGATATAGACCAATGGAACAGAACAGAGTCCTCAGAAATAATACCACACATCTACAGCCATCTGATCTTTGACAAACCTGAGAGAAACAAGAAATGGGGAAAGGATTCCCTATTTAATAAATGGTGCTGGGAAAATTGGCTAGCCATAAGTAGAAAGCTGAAACTGGATCCTTTCCTTACTCCTTATATGAAGATCAATTCAAGATGGATTAGAGACTTAAATGTTAGACCTAATACCATAAA
>NW_022312844.1:0-1467 GCF_002776525.5 Piliocolobus tephrosceles | reverse complement strand
CTGGGGACTTGTTAGAAATACATATCAACTGAGCCAGAAACCCCACAGTGGGGCCCCTGCAGTCTGCTTTGTAACACACTCTCCAGTGGTTCTGGTGCATGCTCAGGTTTGAGGAAGAGAACGTGGTAGGAAGAGCCCTCACCAAGGAAACCAGAAAAGCTGCCGACTTCGCTGTACTTCAAGACTATTGTTGGAGGGTTTGTGTCTAAACCCAGGAGGATGTTTTCTCATCTAGAAAACGGGGGCACGGATCGCCATGAGGGATGACGGGCAGTAGATTAGACGACTTCTACCATTCATTCAAGCTCTACATTTCTATGACTCTAAGGCCATGAAAACATCATATATGATAAAGTTAAAAGTACTTGTTAAAATTGTGCAAAACTGGTTTATATCAGGGGTAGGAGAGGAAATTGGAAAGAAGTATAAAAAAGAGTGGGTATTGTAGAATTCCATTTGTGATGTTTTGAAGCTAATTTTATAAAGAATACACTTTTACAAATATTGTCGTTATACAGCACACTGATTTCTTTAGGTCTCTGAATTAAGATAACAGCTTCGAATTCGGGGCCTGCCTGTGTCAGGCACCAAAACGGCCCTCATGGACCGGCTTCGACCCTTCTAGGACTGCTCTGGCAACCCAGGGCCAAACTTTGGGGATATAGCGACTGTCACTTTTCCTGTCACACCCAACGCTCTGCCCAATTACCAGACTTCTTCCACCAGTGCCCTCTCCAATGGTTTCTACCACTTTGGCAGCACCAGCTCCAGCCCCCCGATCTCCCCAGCCTCCTCTGACCTGTCGGTCGCCGGGTCCCTGCCAGACACCTTCAATTTTGCCTCCTCCTCCTTCGGCCTGCACCCGTCCCCAGTCCACACGTGCATGGAGGAAAGTCTCATGAGCAGCCTGAATGGGGGCTCTGTTCCTTCTGAGCTGGATGGGCTGGACTCCGAGAAGAACAAGATGCTGGTGGAGAAGCAGAAGGTGATCAATGAACTCACCTGGAAACTCCAGCAAGAGCAGAGGCAGGTGGAGGAGCTGAGGATGCAGCTTCAGAAGCAGAAAAGGAAAAACTGTTCAGAGAGGAAGCCGCTGCCTTTCCTGGCCGCCTCCATCAAGCAGGAAGAGGCTGTCTCCAGCTGCCCTTTTGCATCCCAAGTACCTGTGAAAAGACAAAGCAGCAGCTCAGAGTGTCAACCGCCGGCTTGTGAAGCGGCTCAACTCCAGCCTCTTGGAAATGCTTATTGTGTGGAGTCCTCAGATCAAACCAATGTACTTTCTTCCACATTTCTCAGCCCCCTGTGTTCCCCTCAGCATTCACCGCTTGGGGTTGTGAAAAGCCCACAGCACACCAGTTTGCCCCCATCACCCAACAACCCTCACTTTCTGCCCTCATCCTCTGGGGCCCAGGGAGAAGGGCACAGGGTCTCCTCGCCCATCAGCAGCCAGGTGTGCACTGCACAGGT
>NW_022312843.1:0-2248 GCF_002776525.5 Piliocolobus tephrosceles | reverse complement strand
ACGCCTGCAAAACTCGATGTTTCCCATGTCTGGGCTCATCCTGAAACGCAGCCATCGCTATCCAGTTGTCCCTCTTCTGTAGACAGAAACCTGGGCTCCTCATTACTTTATGTCAGATTGACTGTGTATGTGATGGTGTGTGTGTGTGTGCACGCGAACCCCTTCGTGTGTGTGTGTGTGTACGTGTAGATTGTGTGTGTGAGTGTGTGTGTGCACGCACTCCTGCGTGTGGGTGGAGACTTTCCCTGAGATCACTGGCACACAAACAGAGCCCTCTTGCTGTGTTTGTTCCTCCCTTTGGATCTCCTGCTCTTCCCTTGCAGAGAAGTGAGTGTGCCAGTGTTCATGGACTCCTGATGTGTCAGGTTCCTTGAAGAGAGGTTCAGCAGGGAGCTTTGCTGTTCATGATGACGGTTGTTCATCCCACTCTTGTATTTTGATGGATGAATCACAAGCACGTTGGGAGGCAGGGTACATTCGACTTTTCTGACGTTGAAGTCAGGCTTGGTTTTGTTTTGCTCTTGGAGGAACTTCCAGTGGTCTAAGGTGCTTTCCTGAGTGGCTCTTTCCACCAAGTGCTCCTCCAAGTCGGGTTCCTGGAGGCAGGGTTCCCTCTGGAGCTCTCCTTGTGTTGCTCGCCTGCCTGTGTGTTCAGCGCCAAGGGCTCCTGGTTCCCTGCCTATTGACACACTCTCACCGCATCTTTCCAATTCACTCTTCTGGATGTAAAAGAGGACATAGGCCTGTTGACTCAGGACAGAAGCGATGCTACAGGCAGTGACCTCGGCGTCATCCATTTTATACCACTGGCCTCCTGGAGCTCTGACATAAGAGAGGTAATGTCCATTGTGACAACTCCACCCAGCGTGGACCAGCATAGCATAGAGGACATAGACAAGAGGCCCTGTGTTCTTCTGAGACGTGTATGGCTGCATGTCAAGGCACTCAGGGTATTGCACACTCTTGGCAAGTTTGTTGCCTGTGACATCGGAGAATCTCTTCAATACAAGGATGAGGACCTTGGCACTAGTGTGTAAAGTGAACGTCTTGGAGGCAGGCGCCTTCTGGAGACAAAGACCACAATGATAGGCATTCTCTCCATTGAGTTCTTCGGGCTTCACCACCTGTTCCAAAGCTTGCTTCACACTATGAGCTGCCTGGATATCCAGGGCGATGTCCAGGTAAGGGTCAAAGGTGTCCGAAATGCCCTGGCAGTGGAGACACTTGATTTGAGATCTCCAGTAGCCTCCAAATATCTGGTGGATGAGGGTGGTGTCCTTAGAGTCATGATCTACCTGCTTGTGCCCGGGAAGGCATGCCTTTCTCATGGCATCCACAATGAACATCAGAAATTCATGGGCATCTTCCTGCTTGCCTCTATGGAAGCCAGCAGCCAGTGCCTGTGAGGGCTGGATGACGTGGCCAGGACGGTGGAGGGCCTGTGTGATGTGAGCTTCCATCATACACAGCATGCAGCACTTGTGACGATGACAAAGTTGAGAGTGCTCCCGGGACAGCATGTAGTTGGCAAGGGGTGGTGTGTATGTCAGGCACTGCAGGGAAGCGTTCACGTAGCAAGTGTTTCCCATATTCTGGAGCCCAGCCCCCACCGCAGCAGGTCTCCTGCTACTGAGAGGAAGCTTCTCCCCAAGGGCAGGCTGTCTTGCCACAGGAGCCAAATCATCACAGAGGTCGACATGGGTCTCAGATGCCAGGGGTGACTTCTCAGGTACAGAAGTTCGCTGGATTTCAGCAAAAACTGCATCTGGCCGAGAAGATGTGAGTTTTGAAAACTGGTTGAACTGCCACTCACCTCCCAAGTGGAGTGAATCGGCCTCCATGTCGCCAGGAGCAAGGATCACAAGCTTTTTCTGCTGGGACCGCACGTTGCAGACAGAAAGACGCTATCTCTTCCGAGAGAGTCTTCAAATGACGCGCTATCTGGCCGCATCAGCCCTTATATAACTCACCCCCGCCTACCGCGAACACCCCACCCACCCATCAGGTACGCGATCCACCAATCAAATGTCAGCACTCAATTTAATTAAGGAATGAGTCATAGGGTGTGTCCCCGTGTATTCCCCAGGGAGTTCAACAGACACAGCCCACATCGTGATTTATAGAACACCTGAAGCAAATTGACGCCTCAGGATGATAGGCACATATAATAGGAGTGCAACCTGCTTAGGACAGTGGCCACACATTTGCCTTAGTTTCGGTAAAACAATGCCAGGGAAGAATTGTGTAC
>NW_022312842.1:0-2701 GCF_002776525.5 Piliocolobus tephrosceles | reverse complement strand
TAAGTGAAATTTTATCTTACATTTATATTTGATTTTTCTTATTTGTTGTTAGTGACAGAAGATCGTTGTCCCCTTTGTTCCTTATCTGTGTTCTGCACATCCCTGCCAGAGAGGGGGATTAGGGACATTTCCTCATCTGCTGCAGCTCTTCCCACATAGTCCCTGCTGTGGTGCATGTGCCTACAGCAACAGCAGGCCGGCTCTTTTGGCTCCTGTAGTTTTATGGCCTGCTTGGTAATATAACCCCAAGTTCTTTCACTTGTTCCGTATACAGTGGAACCCTGGATGGGAAGCTAGTTACGGTTTGGTCCTCACACATGTTTTTTATTATTATTTTTACTATTAAGACAGAGTCTTGCTCTGTCACCTAGGCTAGAGTGCAGTGGCGCGATGTCAGCTCACTGCAACCTCCGCCTCCCAGGTTCAAGCGATTCTCCTGCCTCAGCCTCCCGAGTAGCTGCAACTACAGGTGCGCACCACCATGCCCAGCTAATTTTTGTATTTTTAGTAGAGACAGGGTTTCACCATGTTGGCCAGGATGGTCTTGATCTCTTGACCTCATGATCTGCCCGCCTCGGCCTCCCAAAGTGGTGGGATTACAGGCATGAGCCACCATGCCCAGCCAAGTGTGTGTGTGTGTGTGTGTGTGTGTGTGTTTAGGGGTGTGTGTGTGTGTGTGTGTGTGTGTGTGTGTATTCTGTCAGGGATAGGAGAAGGTTGCTAATAAGTTGAGATTTTTATCACTTTGGTTTCGAGACTCCATTGAAACACCCTTGTGCTGCACCATACAACATGGCACAGCAGAGAGAACACCCAGATTGAGTTTCTAATCATAGGTCTGCCATAAAATCTTGGGCAAGACAACCTTTTTGAGCCTCACCTAAAAAATGAGTTCATATTCTGCCCTGACTTTCTCACAGAAGTGTTGAGAAGGTCAGATGAGACAACAGACACAAAAGAGCAAATATTGATGCTACGTGTTACTGTATGTAGTAGGCAGTTAGAAATTCAAGTCTGAGGCTTAGGAGAGAGATGAGGTGTTAATTTAGAAGTCATCTGCAGAGCTTCTCACTGAAGCTCTGGGAGTAAACAAGGTCACTTGGGAAAATAGAGTGAAGAGAGAAGAGGACAAAAAACCCAAACACAGTACTTTGGAGAATGTCTCCAGTTAACCAGAGAAAGGCACTGAGAGGGAGAGACCAGAGAAGTAGGAGGAGTCCCAAATCTGCCAGACGCCAAAGACATAACCACCTGGTGAAAAACTGTCCTTACAGTCCAGGCCAGGATGAAGTCTTAAATTGACCTTCTCCTCCCATTCACAACAGGGCGCCAAACTATCCACTTCCTCTTACCTCCTTCCCTTGTTGAAACAGAGAAGGGCCTGATGTCATTTGTTCAACTAGATATCTACTCTGTGCAGAGCCTCTTGTTACTCACTATGAATACAAACATGAATAAGAACCTGGGGTTGGCTGGCACAGTGGTTCACGCCTGTAATCCCAGCACTTTGGGAGACCAAGGTGGGTGGATCATTTGAGGTCAGGAGTTCGAGACCAGCCTGGTCAACATGGTGAAACCCCGCCTCTACTAAAAATATAGAAATTAGCTGGGCATGGTGGCAGGCCCCTGTCGTCCCAGCTACTCTGGAGGCTGAGGCAGGGGAATCGATTGAACCTGGGAGGCAGAGGCTACAGTGAGTTGAGATCGCACCACTGCACTCCAGCCTAGGTGACAGAGCGAGACTCTGTCTCAAAAAATAAAACCAAACAACAGCAACAACAACAAAAACCTGGGGTCTACTCTTGAGAAGTTCCTAGTCTGATAGGGAAGACCAGGGCTGGGACTGGGTGAGGCAACTGAGGCACCTAGGGTGCAAAATGTAAGGGTACTAGCTCTCGGGGTCACATACGTACAGGGTTGGCATTTTATGACCCTGAGAGGGAATGCCTCCTTACATTTGCATTCTAGGTGCCTCGACTGCCTCACCCTAGTCCTGACCCTGGGAAAGACTCACATGTCAATAAAATAGCCAAGGTAGAATGTAATTGTTTCTCACTCTCTCCCAGGAAATCAAGAAAGATTACAGAGGTGGCCGGGTGCAGTGGCTCATGCCTGTAATTGAGACCAGCCTGGCCAACAAGGTGAAAACTCTTCTCTACTAAAAATACAAAAATTAGCTGGACCTGGTGGCGGGCACCTGTAATCTCAGCTACTTGGGAGGCTGAGGCAGGAGAATCACTTGAACCTGGGAGGTGGAGGTTGCCACTCACTCCAGCCTGGGCGACAGAATGTGACTCCATCTAAAAAAGAAAAGAAAAGAAAAGAAAAAAAGGCCAGGAGTGGTGGCTCATGCCTGTAATCCCAAGACTTTGGGAGGCCGAGGTAGGCAGATTACAAGATCGGAAGTTCGCGACCAGCCTGGCCAAAGTAGTGAAACCCCGTCTCTACTGAAAATACAAAAAATTAGCCAGGCGTGCTGGCGGGCATCTGTAATTCCAGCTACTTGGGAGGCTGAGGCAGGAGAATCGCCTGAGCCTGGGAGGCAGAGGTGGCAGTGAGCCTAGATCATGCCATTGGACTCCAGCCTGGGTGACAGTGTGAAACTCCGTTTCAGAAAGAAAGAAGGAAAGGAAGGAAGGAAGGAAGGAAGGAAGGAAGGAAGGAAGGAAGGAAGGAAGGAGGCCAGGCGCAGTGGCTCATG
>NW_022312841.1:0-15381 GCF_002776525.5 Piliocolobus tephrosceles | reverse complement strand
GTGAAAACACTCTTAGCCAGCTCCTCAATGAAAACAATGAGGAAACTGTGTGAGCTGAATTCACCCACAACCGAGAAGTTTCTGAGAAGGCTTCTCTGCAGATTTGTCTGAGGAGATTTCTTTATTCAGCATGGGATTCAACGATATCCAAGATGTCACTTCTGAGATTCCATAAAATCAGTGCTAGCAAACTCCTCCATGAAAGACTGGTGTAACACTGTGAAATGAATTTACACATCACAAAGCAGTTTCTCAGAAAGCTTCATTCCGGTTTTTCTCGTAGGATATTTCCTTTGTCCTTAGACTCTCCAAACCCATCAGAAATATCAGTTCTCAGAATCCACAAAGACAGTGCTAGCAAACGGCTGCACAAAATGCTAGTATATCTCTGTGGCATGAATTCACACATCACAAATGAGTTTCTAAGAAAGCTTCTTTATAGTTTTTATCTGAGGATATTTCCTTTGACACCGTAAGTTTCATGGTGCAAAGAAATATCCCGTGGCAGATTTCAAGAAAACTGTGTTAGCAAACTGATGACTGAAGAAAAAAGTGTAACTCTGGGAGTTGCATTCACACAGGGCAATGCAGTTTATCAGAACGCTTCTTTCCAGTTTTTATCTGAGGATATTTCCTTTTTATCTTAGCCCACAATGAGCTCCCAAATATCACTTTCGAGAATCCATAAAAACAGTGTTAGCAAACTGCTCCAAGAAGGGAAAGGTGAAACTCTGTGTGATGAATTCACACATCAGAAAGCAATCTCTCAGAAAGCTTCTGTCTAGCTATTATCGGAGGATATTACCTTTTTCACCATAGGCCTCAATGCACTCCCAATATCACTTTGCAGATTCCACGAAAACACGGTCAACACACTGCTTCATGAAGACTAAGTTGTAACTCTGTGAGATGAATTCACATATCACAAAGAAGTTTCTCACACAGCTTCTTTCACGTTTTAAATTCAGGATATTTCCTCAAAGACAGTGTTAATCGACTGCTCCATGAAACGTAAGTTTAACTCTGTGAGATGAATTCACACATCACAAAGAAGTTTCTAAGAAAGCTTCTTTCTAGTCTTTATCTGAGGATATTTCCTTTGATACCATAAGCTTCATTGAGCTAAGAAATATCCCATTGCAGATTTCAAGAAAACTGTGTTAGCAAACTGATGACTGAAGAGAAAAGTGTAACTCTGGGAGTTGCATTCACACATCACAATGCACTTTCTCAGAATGCTTCTTTCCAGTTTTTATCTGAGGATGTTTTCTTTTTCACCATAGGCCTCAAAGCGTTCCCAAATATCACCTTCCAGAATCCACGAAAACTGTTTTAGGAAACCGCTACAAGAAGGGAAAGGTGAAACTCCGTATGATGAATTCACACATCAGAAAGTAGTATCTGAGAAAGCGTCTTTTCAGTTTTTATCTGAGAATAATTCCTTTTTCACCATAGGCCTCAATGCGCTCCCAAATATCCCTTTGCAAAGTCCACGAAAACACTGTCAGCAAACTGCTTCATGAAGAATAAGTTGTAACTCTGTGAGA
Source organism: Piliocolobus tephrosceles (assembly GCF_002776525.5). NCBI lineage: Eukaryota > Metazoa > Chordata > Mammalia > Primates > Cercopithecidae > Piliocolobus > Piliocolobus tephrosceles. The sequence goes on along the minus strand of NW_022312841.1, from coordinate 13,834 downwards.
TGAATTCACACATCTCAAAGAAGTTTCTAAGGAAGCTTCCTTCCAGTTTTTATCTGAAGATATTTCCTTTGACACTGTAAGCTTCATTGCACTAGATTTATGCCATTGCAGACGTGAAGAAAACTGTGTTAGCAAACTGATGACTGGGGAGAGAAGTGTAACTCTGTGAGTTCCATTCACACATCGCAATGCCGTTTCTCTGAATGCTTCTTTCCAGTTTTTATCTGAGGATGTTTCCTTTTTCACCATAGGCCTCAAGGCGCTCTCAAATTTCACTTTCCGGAATCCACGGAAACAGTGTTAGCAAACTGCTCCACGAAGGGAAAGGTGAAACTTTCTATGATGAATTACACGTCAGAAAGCAATTTCTGAGATCATACCACTGCACTCCAGCATGGGCAACAGAGTGAGACTCCGTCTCGAAAAAAAAACAAATTTAGAGTTATAAAAGAATCAGTGATCCGCAGTTTCGTTAGCAACAGAACGTCAAATCCAGGGGATCAAAGAGACAACACATGGTCACTTACTACTATGTTTATTACTCTGGCATGATTTCCATAAAAATTAGAAGACAAGTACATATAATATAAAACTAAAATGAATTCAAAAATTAGATCAAAGGGAAAATAGTAAAGTAACAATGTTTGGTGTACAGAACAGTTACTAAATTGGGTCAAAGATTTAGGTCTAAAATTACTACTAAAAAGGATAGAAAAAATTAATCAGGTATGAGATAAAATCCACTTAGTTATTCAAGAGAAACTGGGCTTTTTTCAATACTCATATGCGAGATATTTCTTCTGACATCCCATGATAGTCAACTTTATGTGTCAACTTGGCCAGGTTACAGTCCACAAATATTCCTTTAAGTACTAAATTAGATTTTGCTTTGAGGATATTTTGTAGATGTATGAAAATTCATATTCAGTTGGATTTAAGTAAGGATGATTATCCTAGATAATCCTGGAGGGCCTGATTAAATCATTGAAAGGCCTAGTGAACAGAAATGAGGCTTCCCATGAAGAAGAAAAAATTCTGCTTATGGATAGTATCTTCAACTAATACTCAAGCTTGCTAGCATGCCCTTCTTGACTGCCTGTCCTGCAGATTTAAGATGTGTCTAGCCAGCCTCCACAACCACATGAGCCAAATCTTTGCCATACATTTTCTAATATTAGTTTTCTACTTGTTCTATTTTTCTGTCTGAGCCCTGATTGGACCTGAAAGTGGGGGTGCTGATGTAACAAATACCTAAAAACATGGAAGTGGTCTTGAAACTGTAGAATAGGATTGAAACTGGAAGAATTTGAGAAGCATAATTTTAAAAATCTTGATTACTTTGAACAGACCATTCAGAGAAACAAAGATTAACAGCCCTGCTAATGAGGACTCAGACGTGAGGAGCACCACAGGGAAAATCTGTATGGTCTTAGAGAGTAGTAAATTGTCTTAAGCTGTCAGTAGAAATATGGGTGGCAAAAATGTTGCCAGTGAGGTCTCTGAAGAAAATGTTCTTGGACACTGGAGGAAAGGGTATTCTTGCTGTAACAGGAGAAAAGTTAGCTGAACTATGTCCTGTAATTATGTGGGAAGCAAAGCTTTTAAATGGTGAACTTGGATATTTAACTGAGGATCTTCTCAAGCAAAGTGTTGAAAGTACCATTTTGTTTGTTTGTTTGCTTTTTTTTTTTTTTTTTTCCTTGTTGCACATAGTAACCAGTGAGAGGAAAGAGATAAATTGAAGGAAGAACTGTTGGGAAAAAATCATTGAGTGAAAACCAGGACTTGATTATTTGAGAAATTGTTAACCTATCTTTAACATTTGTTAGCAACATATGTTAAAATTAGGAGATTCACTGTCAGAAAAACATGCATTGGAGAGAAAGTCAATCTTTTTCTGGTGCTTCAGAAACATCAAAAGGTCAGAGTATTCAGTCACACAGAGGGCTCTTTGAAGAAATTAGGTATGTGACTCTTGGATCTTTTCAGCCATCTCAGAAGAAGCTAGGAATATAGATGGAATTATGCAGGAAAGATCTCTGAAGGGGCCTCTTCTCTAATGAAGTGAGTTCTCCTGTGACATATGCAGGAGACCCACAAGGTTCTTAAGAACCTTACACTAGCAGAAACACTACCAGCTTGGCCTCAGAGGGATTGAAAAGTGTGAAATGAAAGAGGACTCTCAGATTCCTTAAATGCTATAGTCAGGTTAATAAAACTACTTAGCTGCAAACATGTGCTACCTGTCATGAGAAAGAAAGATGACACTAAGGAAAGAGTTCTAAGTTATGAGAAATATTCCCTGGCTTTGAAACCTAATGAAAATGTTAAAGCTTCCTCAGGACCAGTAACATCAAAATTCCTCAGGATGAGTAACTCCTTTTTTTCCTCTACTTTCTTCTTTTTTGAATAGGAATGTGCATAACTGGTAAACTATAATTTTTCCAACAATGTATTCTGAGAGCAGATAACATATTTTCTAGTCTCACACATTCATAAGGGGAGATCTACTTTGACCTAGGAAGGATTATATCCAAAGCCTTACCCGTACCTAATGGAGATGAAGCTGGTAAAGAGATTTTAAACTTCTGAGCTGATGAAGTTTGAATAAAATCTTGGACTTGAACTGCAAATGAGTTTAAACTTTTGGGTACTTGGTTGGCATAAATGTACTCTGTATATGGGACAGACATGAATCTTTGGGGGCCAGGAGGTGAACTGTGTTAGTGAGAATAATTTCTGCCCAAAGGCATTAATATAGTTTGGATGTATGTCCCCATCTAAATCTCATATTGAAATGTAATCCCCAATGTTTGATGTGGGGCCTGGTGGAAAGTGATTGGCTCATGGAGATAGATTTCTCATAAATGGTTTAGCACCACCCCCCCGGTACTGTCTTCACAATAGTGAGTTTGTTCTCATGAGATCTGGTCATTTAAAAGTGTGTAGCACCTCTCCCCGCTCACTCTCTCTTGCTCCTGGTTTCACCACATGGCATGCCTGTCCCACCTTCCATCATGTTTGGAAATTTCCTGAGGCCTCCCAGAAGCAGATGTTGCTATGCTTCCTGCACAGCCTACAGAGCCGTGAGCCAATTAAACCTCTTTTCTTATAAATTACCCAGTCTCAGTTCATTCTTTATACAAGTGTGAGAATGGACTAATACAGATGTCTTCACACTGATATAAAGAAATACCCGAGACTGGGTAATTTATAAAGGAAAGAGATTTAATTGACTCAGTTGTGCATGGCTTGGGAGGCCTCAGGAAACTTACAATCTTGGTGGAAGGTGAAAGAGAAGCAAGGTGCCTTCTTCACAAGGTGGCAGAAGGGGAAAGAATGAATAGCTAAGGGGGAAGAGCCCCTTATTAAGCCATCACGAACTCACTCACTATCACAAGAACAGCATAGGGAAACTTCCCCATGATCCAATTATCTCCCACCAGGTCTCTCCCTAGAAATGTGGGAATGATGGGAATTACAATTCAAGATGAGACTTCGGTGGAGGCACAAAGCCTAACCATATTATTCCACCTCTGGCCCCTCCCAAATCTAATATCCTCACATTTCAAAGCACAATACCAAGAGTCCCCCAGAATGTTAACTTATTCCATCAGTCACTCAAAAGTCCAAGTTCAAAGTCTCATCTGAGGCAAGGCAATTCTCTTCTGCCTGTGAGCCTGTAATATCAAAAGCAAGGTAGGTACTTCCAAGATACAAAGGGAGTACAGACATTGGATAAATAATCCTATTCCATATGGGAGAAATTGGCCAAAATAAAGGGACTACAGGCCACGTGGAACTCTGAGGCCCCAAAATTCAACAAGGCAATCATTAAATCTTAAAGCTCCAAAATGATCTCCTTTGACTCCATTCTTATAACCAGGTCACACTGATGCAAGAGATGTGTTCCCATGGTTTTAGGGAGCTCTGCCTCTGCGGTTTTACAGGATACAGCCTACCTTCTGGCTGCTTTCATGGGCTGGCATTGAGGGTCTGCAGCTTTTCCAGGCACAAGGTGCAAGCTGTTAGTAGATCTACCATTCTGGGGTCTGGAGGATGGTGGCCCTCTTCTCATAGCTCCACTAGGCATGCTCCAGTGTGTAGGATCTGTATGTAGGATCCAACCCCACATTTCCCTTCTGTACTGTCCTAGCAGAAGTTCGCCATGAGGGCTCTGCCCCTGCAGCAAACTTCTGCCTGGACATGCAGGCCTTTCCATACATCATCCTCTGAAATCTGGGCAAAAGTTCTCAAACCTCAATTCTTGACTTCTGTGCACTCACAGGTCCAGCATTACATGTAAGCCACCAAGGCTTGGAGCTTGTATCCTCTGAAGCAATGACCTGAGCTGTACATTAGCCCTTTTTAGCCACAACTGGGACACAGGACACTAGCTCTGGAGGCTGCACAGAGGAGCAGTGGGGCCCTGGGCCTGGCCCACAAACCACTTTTTCTTCCTAGGCCTCCATGCCTTTGATGGGAAGGGCTGCTCTGAAGTCCTTTAACATGCCTTGTAGGCATTTTCCCTTTGTCTTGGTGATTAACATTTGGCTCCTCATTACTTATGCAAATTTCTGCAGCCGGTTTGAATTTTTCTTCAGAAAATGGGTTTTTCTTTCCTACTGCATTGTTAGGCTGCAAATTTTCCAAACTTTTATGCTCTGTTTCCCTTTTAAACATAAGGTCAAATTACAAGCCATCTCTTTGTGAATGCATAAAACTGAATGTTTTTAAGAGCACCCAAGTCATCTCTTAACTGCTTTGCTGCTTAGAAATTTCTCCCCCCAGATACCCTAAATCATCTCTCTCAAATTCAAATTTCCACAGATCTCTAGGGCAGGGGCAAAATGCCACCAGTCTCTTTGCTAAAGTATAGCAAGAGTGACCTTTGCTCCAGTTCCCAAGAAGTTCCTTATCTCCATCTGAGACCACCTCGGCCTGGACTTCATTGTCCGCATCATTATTTGCATTTTGGTCAAAACCATTCTACAAGTCTCTAGGAAGTTCCAAACTTCCCCACATCTTTCTGTCTTCTGAGCCCTCCAAACTATTCCCAACTCTACCTCTTACCTAGTTCCAAAGTCAATTTCACATTTTCAAGTAACTTTATAGTAGTACTACACTACCTTGGTACCAATTTACTGTATTAATATATTAGTCCATTCTCACAATGCTATAAAGAAATGCCTCAGACTAAGTAATTTATAAAGGAAAGAGGTTTAATTGACTCACTAGCCATATCAACATCCATTATCCAGAACCTGTGAACCTGTCACCTTACATGGTAAAAGAAACTTTATTGCTGGAATTAAAGTTCTTGAGATGGGGAGGTTATCCTGGATTATCTGGGTGGGCACAATATAATTCCAAATGCCCTTTTAAAGAGAAAGAGTGAGGCAGGAAAGCTGGTCAGAGAAGGATATGTGAGGATAGAAGCAAAGGTCAGAGACAGATATTTGAAAGCACTACACTACTGGCTTTCAGTATGGAGGAAGGGGCCACAAGCCGAGGAATGTATGTAACCTCTAAAAGCTGAAAAATGTAAGAAAATGGATTATCCTCAAGAGCCCCCAGAGGGAATGTAGACCTACCAACATCTGAATTTAGCCCAGTGAGACTGATATTGTACTTTTTAACTTCATACTATAGGATAATACATTTGTTGTTTTAAGCCACTGAGTTAATAATAGTTTGTTATAGCAGCAATATGAAACTAACATTGGCCTCCAAAAGAAGACTATTGTGTGTGTGTGTGTGTGTGTGTGTGTACATGAAAACAAGACTGATTTCATGCATAATTCTTATAAATTTGAATTTTAAGTGATTTCCTTATTAAATGTATATCTGTTCTTGTAACGCATTTTGTTTGAAGAAAGTCTAGTGTACACAGAGAACAAGCATGCCTTCCCAATAGTTCTACAAAGTCAAGTGTATCAATTTTAGAAAGCAGGCTAAATTGTTGAACAAGGCACCACATGTCGGATTTAGTATCCAATTTTTCCTCCTACTTGATATGACTATATTTTAAAAATACATTTACAAATATGAGACTAGAAGTAGTAACAGTTTTTTTTTTTTTCACTGCTAAACATCAAGTCAATCACAAAGAAGAAAAGTCCAGAATTTACCAAATGTATTTTAGGTAGTGGAGAACTTGTAAATGTATAACAACCAGGTCTCTAAAAGAAAAATGTCCTGACACAATGTTTGCCAATTTGTATGGTATAAATACTCCAACTATAGCCTACTTTAGTCCATTTAAGGTCATGTCAGATAGCTTGCAAAATTTTCCAAAAACTTTACAATCAATTCCTGCAAGCCAGAAGAAACTATAACCAGCACACCACTGGCTGAACAGCACACAACTTCTTGCTACCAGCAGTGGAAATTTTGACATCTGTATCTACTAAGGAGCTGGGTCACTCAGGTCCACTGGATGTTCTTTTACCTCAGGGAAAATAAAAACACTCATGCAATGATATTTTTGCTGAAGATGAATAATCATATAAAATGAACTATCTTTTTAGAATGGCTACTTTGTGCTGGCCACCTAATTTTATATTCATTAACTCTATTAATTCTCACTGCGGCTCTGTGATCTCAAATAATTCATAGTTCCCATAATTAACAGTCTGCATCTAATTCTCAAGTCTCTTTTATTATTGCAGATAAACAGCCTTTCTTCACAATTGTTGGTTGAGTGTTTTCAGCCACATTAAATTAAATAAACATTGGAGTAGATTCATTTATTTTAGCCACTCATTCTTTAGACTTTGTGTTAATGTTTCTTTTCCACCGAGAAAAAAATAAAACTTAAATTTTGACAAGTTTCTTCCACAGTACGGAAAGCAAGCCTTCCACTTCTTTCAGTATAAAGTTGCCACAAAGTTAAGCATTCAAATAATATTTTTTTTTTTCAAAATAGGTTATTTTTGTCCTTCCCACCCACTCCCAGCCCTGGTTCAAAATGAAAAGACCAGGAGGCAGAGTGTTTGAGGTGGGGCGTACTTGATAAACAATGAGGTGGCTATCAGTGTATTCAAAGTTTCTACTGTCTTTCCCTTTTCTAAACAAGGTCCATCTGTGCACATGTCTGGACAGCTTTTATTAAAATTATTTTACTGAAAATGTATTTATCCACAAAATATTTTGCAAAGTAACCTCTCTTCAGAAACATTGTTATAAATACAGCAAGCACAGCTGCATTTAAAAAATAAGTGAAACTATTTTTATCCATTCTTTTATTCAACCAAGCCAGCCTCAGTCTCTCGATCAGTGCTGAAAGCTTGCCTTTTGAGCACATTAGAATAGGTGGTGCTTCATAGTGGAATATTTTTTACTTTGGCTGATTTTAGTCCAAAATAGATCCAGCCATTTCTATCCCATAGTAATTTTTATCACAGGAGTGTCACTTTATAAGGTGAAGCTGAAACTGACCGTAAGAATTGTTAAAATACTTTTATTTTACTATTGTCATTCTTAATGATTTTCTTTCTAGCCAAGATGTTTCCCCTTTTAGACTTTCCTTCAAAAATTTCATGATTTGTAAATGTCAATGCAGAAGTAACAGACCCACACATTTGCCTCCAAAGCAGCTTTTGATTTTGTTTTTATTATTTTTATGAATGAGAGATCCAAGACTTAGGCTTGCCTGTCTTTCTAAGATGATAATTACATATCTAAATTTTTAAATGTATTATATTTTTTTATCTGACATTTTTATTCTGTAGTTATGGTTGCCTTAGTGCTAACATATGTACCATTCTTAAGCTCATTATGAGGACTGTAGGAAAAACTCTAGGTCTGTTTGACTCTTACTGAGTTCCAGTTTCTGTGAACTTTCTCCCATTACCAGTTGTTGTTTTTCTTTAAGCTTATACTTCAAAGTATTTTTTCATCACCAAATATTATTACCAATTGAAAATTTAATTTTAAGCAATATACTTTAAGGTGGATGATGAATGACATTAAAATCACAACACATGCATTCACAAATATAGAATTTAAAATACAATCATATCAGCCAGGAATCACCATAAGAAGAAAAGAACCCTCAACACAGTAGTATGTATGCAGGCAAAATGTTTAGGTACAATTGCAGCATGAATTGAGCTAATCTGCAGGAATCAATTTTGCAGTGTGTAATCAAAAGTTCAAAACCTCTGATTTGAAAGATGGAAACTTTGATTTCATAAAAAAAAATAGTGGAGGCCATCTCTTTCCACTCTTTTAGTCCACAGCCAGTGTGTGTCTCAGGCTGCACTAGCATCCCTGCATCAGGCTCCATCCCCAGTTGCTTGTTCTTGCTCTCACGGCATTTTCCTTCTCTCTGGGCTATCAAAGCAACTAGCAACCAGATTGGCCAAAAATAAGTTTCACTCTTTTTGCTTATAATAAAACTACTTCTAAATGTTTACATATAGTTGGTAATACCTAGATGATTTGGTACTATTCAGTAGTATCCAGTGAAGAAAGAGAATGAAAATATAGTTTCATCATTATCAGAGACTCCTTTTAAACCTTCAGAAAACTTGCCAGAATAGAATAATAAAAATGACTATACCTTTACTCAGATCAGTGCTTCTCAGCTTTAGTTTAAAATAACACGCTCCTAAGAAGCCTTTTTAGATGCTTTTTCCTAACTGCAAACCCCCACACAAGTTTCAGTACTACAGATAAACCATGTATCTGTGCACTCTATGTGTACTTACATTTAATACATAAAAAGAGTAAGTTTTTGGCTTCCTAAGAACAAATTTTCACCTTCTTAAAGGTGATATTGTCCCAGTTGAGAATCCATAACCTAGATATAGCCCTTGTTAATATTTTTTCAGTTATTTTCTCTCTTTCTCTCTATTATATATTTGTATGCACATATACATATATGCACATAGATACATATACTTTTATATTAATTACATTTACTAAATATACAATTTTATAATACATTTAATTATTTAATTTTTTTCAAGAAAATTTGATGCTCCAAAAAGAAGTGTCATATTTATCTTGAAGCTCATGACCCTGGTGACAAACCTATCCCAGTCAAAGACCCAACCCGGTCCATTAGACTCAACTCTAAATGCTCTATCAAATTTTAAGCAAGGAGCATCCATAACAAATCTCTGAATACGAATTAATTGCAAATTATTCAGTTATATGATTGAATAATGAGACCTAATATATAGATAATACCATGAATTATTATTTTAGATTCATGGCAATTGATCTGCACACACAATTTTTGGCCAAAATTAATCAGCATAACCTGCTTACAGTTAGTAAGTTACCTCAGGTCTAAAAAGCTTGTGTATTTTTTCTTGATAATTAAGGTGAGATAAATGGTCTTTCCAGATGTCAAAATCAATCTGGAGGTTCAAGGAAGACACCAGTCTTACCTTGGGTAGTTATGGTGAAAATCTCCTCCCTGTTGACTATGGTCATTGAACTCTAATACTCCCGTGAGAATCCATTTGAGCTTTTTAGAGGTAATAAGGAGTTTATGGTATTCAACTTGATAAGATCTTAAGTGGTTGCTCCTGATATCCATTTTTAAAATAATTTTGTTTTATATATTTAGGTAAATTCCTAATATTTTTGTTTGAAGAACTGTTTCCATGATAAAAAATATGATTGTTAACTTTTTTTTTACTCCGAAAAAGTCATCCCACTCAGGGACTTGGTAAACTTTTCCCTGCAGGTCCAGAGAGTAAATACGTTTTTATTTTATCACAGCTACCTAGTTCTTTCAAAGTAGTGTATAAACAACCATAGACAATACATACACAAATGAGTGTGGCTGTGTTCCCATACAATTTTACCAAAACAGGCATTGGGCTAGATTTGGCTGTAGACCATAATTGGCTGACTCACTGATCTAATTCATTGTAGTCATTGTTAAGGAGGAAAGTTTTTCCTCCTGTACAAGTTTATAATTACTAGTTAGTAAATTATGAGAGATAATGTTGGTTGTTTCACAAATGTAAATAAATAACTTGCAATGGCAAATTATATATTAAGCACAAAAAGATTGTTATCACAAGATTATATTCATTAGCAATGATGTGCATAAAGTTGTTTTTTTAAGGAATACATAGATGCCATATACCAAAATGTTGAATAAACTTAATAGAGAGCATAGAAAAGAACAATAAACTCTTACTTTTTATTTCAGCACAGATTATAATTTAGGAACCCTATTGAAAGCTAACTGCATTCGGCTAATAAAAATATTTTATGTCAAAAAAGTAAATATTGACAAATAAAACCAGAAGAATTTATGAAACTATAAAATATATCCACTCTTACCACAAACTCTAATGCAGTATATTGAACAGATCATAAAAGTTTTGAGTAGATAATGAAAGATAACGGTTTGGCTTTAATAACTTGTAAGCTATAAGTACTACAAGTGATAATTTTTTATCAGCACTAAACTCAGTGTTCTTATTAGCAGATTTTGCTTAGCCATGATTTCAGTTATTTTTGTTTCCTTGTACACTGAAACTATCGTCAAGGATTTTTGTGCATCTCAATTGACAAGAGAAATACTGTTTACTTTGATTTGCTTTTCTTGCAAGTTTTCAGTGTGCATACAAGCAATTTATCAGCATTCAAGGCTATCTGTTGGTCACATGAAAACACTTAAAACTTAACAGAAACTGAATAATGTTCATGTTGGAGAAAATGTCAAATGGTAAGCAGCAGGTGTTCAAAGTTTAGTAGGAATTCAGGAAATTATACATTATTTTTTATGGAATAATTTAGTAAATAGATAAGATTGTCCTCCAGAATTCTGTATCAAAATACATTCCTGAAAAAACATGTTTGAACAGCAGTGAAAGAAAAAGTTTAACAAGATGGTGTTAAGGTAACTTTAAATAACTAAGACCATCATGTCAAATACCTTTATGAACAAAGTAATAATAAGAAACCACCAAGGTTAAAGCAAGTACAACCATACTGTTCAAAGAATGGTTTCTACAAAACAGTCCATCCTTACAGTGACCCCAAATATTTTCATTTGTAGCATCATCACTTGGTCAACGAAAGATGACAGATAAAACCTGTGGCGTAGATAAATGTCATTTCACTCTTAATCAGACCTGCAGTGGTGTATTTCACTTTTAATCTCTTGCCCTGCAATCGGTGGTAAAGAGCAAGGCATCTTTCTTTGACTGCACCATTTCAGCATCACAGCCCCATTTAATATAGCTATAGTATTTCACCTGGAGGCAGCCAGATCCTGTAAGGAAATAAATCCATGTTTCCTTACACTAAAGAGTTTTCTAAATAGTCTTAGATTAAGTGTTCTTGAAATCAGGAAATGATATGTCCTGAATTCTGAAAAACATATTGGTTGCTTATAAGCTTCTGTGAGATTTGCCAAGTTACATCTGTCAAGTGACCCACCTCAGAGCTCCCGTAGGACTTTAAGGGCCTCATAATTTGAAAACATCAGCTTCATTGCTTTGTATATCCTTCTGGTAATAAATAAATAAAAACCAAGTATCTCCCTCAGGCTAAACTTAAAATTCTAGGAAATTAGACTCTTCTCAAAAATAAAAAAAATTCTTTATCAAAATATTACCATAAATGTATTTCTATAGTTAAATGTCACAGAAAATGGAATACCATACCTTAAAGAAAACACTTAAAAATAGTTCAATTTATTGGGCACACACATATATATATATATGTCCTATATCACCAGTTTGTCTTTTGCCTTTGTATTTTTTTGACATGTATTCAAACTTTTATGTCATATATGTGTGTGTGTGTGTGTGTGTGTGTGTATGCGACTATGCCATGTCTCATATATATAAATATGATATGGATATATATGACATGGGATATATATGTGTATATGTATATAATGTATGCATATATGTTTTTAACATTGTCCATTTAAACAGCTCTCACACTAATAAATAGTTATCAAATGAATATAGATCATAAACAGACATTTACAAAAGAAGAAATACAAACATTTTAAGAATGCAAATTAAAATAGCAATGATAAATCATTTTTAACTACTTGATTGCCAAAGATGTAAAATATGGGAAAACATCCAATATTGGTACCAGGGTGGCAAAATGTGTTTACATTATAAGGATATAAATTAATGTTAATCTCTTAACAAAAAAATCTATCAATGTGTATCAAAATGTCAAAGTGCTCTACTATATCTTTGAGTGTATAATGGAAACAACATTGAACAAATATATACAGATGTTCTACTGCTTGGAATATATACTAAAACAAATGAGCTATTGTTCAAAGATGCTCTCTGGGCAATAACAGGTAATCTTAAATGTACAGTAGATAATGTTTGTCAAATTCTTACTGCAAACAATACACAGTGTTAAACACTTTATGGTACATTTTACAGAGGATTAGATGATTTACATAACTTTTCCAAATGTAGCCAGCCAATGAATGGCACAACTACTCAAATTCAGGCCTGTCTGATCAAAAAGTTATTGGCTAAAATAAAGTGCACTACAAAATAATTAATCTACTTATCTAAAGAAGTATCTATGCATTCAATAGTCTACATATACCAAATTGATAGAACATAATGGTGAAAGAACAGCCTCTTCAATAAATGTTGTTGGTAAAACTAGATATCCACATGTAGAAGAATGAAATGGACTTTTATATCATACCATATGCAAACCTAAGTCAAAATGAATTAAGGACTTAACATAAGACCTAAAACAGTCAAATTATAAGAAGAAAACAGGAAAGAGTCTTCTTGGCATTGGTCTGAGCTACATCCAATAGCACTAGTAACAAAGCAAAAATAGAAAAATGTGATTGCATCAAACTAAAAAGCTTCTGTACAACAATGAAAACAATCAACAGAGTGAAAAGACAACTTATGGAATGGAAGAAAATACCTGCAAACCATACATCTGATAAGTGGTAAATATCTAAAATATATAAGGAACTGAATTCATTGACAAAAATCCCCCAAATAACCCAATTTAAAAATGGGTAAAGGATTGAACAGACATTTCTCATAAAAGAAATGCAAATAGCCAACAGATTTATTTAAAAATGCTCAACATCAGTTGGGCATGGTGGTTCACATCTGTAATCCCAGCACTTTGAGAGGCCGAAGCAGGAGGATCTCTTGAGGTCAGGAGATCAAGACAGCTGGCCAACATGGTGAAACCCCATCTCTATTAAAAAAAAAAAAAAAAAAAAAAAAAAAAAAAAAAAAAAAAAAAAAAAAGCTCAACATTACTAATCATCAGAGCTATGTAATTCAAACTACAATGAGATATCACCTCATGTTGGTTATAATGGCTATTACAGAAAGACAAAAGGGAGCAAAGGTTGATAAGAATATGATGAAAAGGGAATCCTTGTATGCCGTTGGTGGAAATGTAAATTAGTATATTAATCATTATGGAAAATAGTATGAAGATTCCTCAAAAATCAAAAATAGAACTACTGTATGATCCAGCAATCCCACTTATGGGTATATATATTAAAAGGAAATAAAATCAGTATCTCAAAGAGATATCTGCATTCGTATGTTAACTGCAGCATTATTCACAATAGCCACAATATTTAATCAATCTAAATATCTAAAAGTATGAATGAATAAAAAAAAGTGGGACGTATAATACACACACACGAAGACAAAGAGTATAATATTAATAAACCTTAATAAAGAAGGATATTCTGTCATTTTTGACAACATGATTGAAACTGGAGGACTGTGAAAGTTGTCAGAATTAACACTGAATCACTAACATTGAGAAAACCCTGATAAATAGAGCCAGGGAAGCCCATGAAAGGAGGGATATTATACTTACA
>NW_022312840.1:9115-14588 GCF_002776525.5 Piliocolobus tephrosceles | reverse complement strand
TTTCCCATTCAGGGAGGAGCACAGGCAGGCAGCAGTTTGTACGGAGCCTTTCTGGGAGCCAAGCCTGTGCCCTCTCCCAGCCCTGATCCTAAACAGCCTTGTTACTAGAGCTCCCTTCTGTCTCCACTGGGCCCTAACTTTTTTGGTAAAATGAGGAGTTGAAAAAGCCCCTACAGGCCGGGCGCAGTGGCTCAAGCCTGTAATCCCAGCACTTTGGGAGGCTGAGGCAAGCGGATCACCTGAGGTTGGGAGTTCAAGACCGCCTGACCAACGTGGAGAAACCACATCTCTACTAAAAATACAAAATTAGCCGGGCATGGTGGCGCATGCCTGCAATCCCAGCTACTCGGGAGGCTGAGGCAGGAGAATCACTTGAACCCGGGAGATGGAGGTTGCAGTGACCTGAGATCATGCCATTGCACTCCAGCCTGGGCCACAAGAGCAAAACTCCATCTCAAAAAAAAAAAAAAGAAAAGAAAAAGACAAAGCCCCTTCCAGGCTGGCCTCTGTCTCAGCTGGCAGGGGACTAGAAAAGGCACCATGAGTCTGGGACGAAGGGCCCTGGATCCCAGGCCTGGTTGCCTGTAGCCTGCTGTGTGATGCTGGGCAGAGCACCTCCCTGCCTCACATCCATAAAATAATGGCTTTTCAGCCTGCCTGGGAGCAGCATGGCTCTGCCAGACTTCATAGTATTTTTAGGAGGAAGGAAATGAGTGTGCCGGTGTCGGCCCCGGGTAGAGGGTTTCATGACCAAGACTGGTTCCCCTTTAGATCTGAGTTGGGGTGGTGGTTCAGCATTTGCTTTGGGGTGAGGCAAGGAGGGCATGGCATGTGCTGAAAGCAGAAGTGGACCCTGAGTGAGTCCGCCATGTCCCCACTGATTCCTGACACTCCACTCTCATTGCCCCTCTGCATCTCAGCTGTGACGACTCAGAGAGGGCCTGCTTGTTCAGGCTTCTCTCCCCTGGGACTGGGACACATGATATGAGATTAAAATGGGGGGGGGAGTAGAGGACCCTGAACTAGTATGATAACAGGAAGGAAGTGAGTGAACTGCAGGAAGCCCTCACACCCCCATTGGACATCCTTGGGTCCCTGCCCCTATTTTCTTCCCTTTTAGGGGAATTGGGCCCAGTCTCTGTGGCAGAGAAGGAAGGAGCTACATTTCTGAAACAACCCAAGGGAATGGGGGAGCCTACAGATCCCACCTGGCTCCACTTCAATCCAGGTCACACAGCCAGATTTCAGGGGCCTCCCCGGCCTTGCCATATGAGAGTCAAAACTTCCAGAAAAGAGCTAAATGGTCTTGATGAGAGAGGAGGGACAGAGTCCAGGGTGGTGGCCATAGCCACAGTTAGAAACTCGCTGGAGTGAGCTGGACACCCAGGCCTCCTGTTTGCAGTTCTGTGGGGTGAAGAGGGAAAGAGAGCCTTTCCACAAGCTTATCTCCATTTCTCCTGCTGCAGCACACATAATTCTATTTCCTCTGGTTTGTCTAGCTTCAATTTCCCCACGTGTGGGAAGGTGGGATGTTGGGGCCTTGTGTCTTTGATTGCAGGGGGGCAAGGAGTGGCTGATGGAATTTAGAAAATGAAGGCCTTGGGGAAATGAGATGGGGGAGTGGAGGGAGGAGACCCAGATATCCTGTTCCTTAGGATATGCCCCTCAAGATCCCTGAGGCTACCCCTCCCCCAGTCGAGGCCAGAGGACCATCCCCTGTGTTGTCCATTGGACGCTCCATGTCCATAGTCCCAGAGTTCTGGCATCCCGCCCCTCCCTCTTACCCCAGGGACCACAGTCCCCCTTCCCCACCATTTTTAAGCCTTACCCCCAGCCCAGAAGAGGAGACCCTAACCCAGGCGTCCAAGACTTCCAGCAGAGTCTGCACCGGACAGGGGGTGGAGCAGGGCCAGGCATGGCAGGGAGGGGGTGGGGGCCCTGCCAGCCCCCTCCAGTGCCCCAGTTCCCAGGCAGCTCTTAAAGGGACCAAGGAGAATTAGCCAGGGGCAGCTTAAGAGGGTGAGTGTAGAGGAAAGTAGGTGGTGGGGAGAGGACTGGACTTGCCAGGGGCAGGAGAGCCAGAGCGCGGACCACCTGACACCTTCCCTACTCCCCTGGAAGACCCCAGGGTCCTCTGCCTCACTTTTCCCTCATCCCATGAGACCCCCATGCTGGCCACCCAGCTTCTGACTCCACCTCCTCAGATCCTGCCCCCTGTTCCCCTTGGGCTCCTGCCCACTTCCTCCCCTCCCCCATATGCATGCCACCTCAGTCTCCGGTGAAAGCTGCCAGCTGGCACCAACTGGTACTAGGCACGGAGAATCAGCCCAAGAAGTGGAAGGGCCTGAGGCCTGGTCCCAAAAGGCGGGGGGAGGCCAGGACCCCAGAGTCAGTCAGGGGCTGTAGGAGGCACCTTCCCTTCCAGTTGCCTCTCTAAGTCTTGTTTTCTCTGCCCCTCTGGGCACAGAGCAATGGGGGCACCGAGGCTCTGAGGAGAACCCTGGCTCACCCGCTCCCTCGGCTTCCTGATGGGCTGTCAGGATTGTGACATAGAAAAGGAAAACGACTTAGTTACGCCAGGAGGGACTGGGGCAGCTGAGAGAAACCCACGGCAGAAGAGAGGGACAAAGAAAATGGAAACAGAAGATAGCAGACAGACAAATAGTAGAAAGCCTCAATTCTCATATCAGCCCTCTACTCACAACCCTCCCTGGCTTCCCAGGGCACTGCAATTAATTTCAAACTCCTCTCGGGGTACTGTAGGCCCCTCCCAACCCTTCAATGCAGGACGGCTTTTCCCCAGGCAGCCTGGACTCTGCCTTTTTCTAAGTTTCTGTTCCTACCTTATCTCCCACCTGGAAGATGTACTCTTCCGGGATAGTAGTTCTCATTTCCACTTGATGAAACTCTTCTTGTTCTTTCATGCCAAAACAACCCTTTCCTCTGCAAAGCCCCCCTGGTCCTCCCACAGTATTCTGAGTTGCCACGGTATTTTCTAAGAATCTGGAGTCTTGGGTGACTTGGGGTAAACCTCGTCTCTCACTGGGTCTCAGCCGCCTTAATTAAAATGGGAATGGTAACCTGCCCACTAGTGGTTAAAGTGAAAATTAGTTCCACTCTTTGGGATGATACTTGGCAATAGGTCTCAAGTTCTGCAAAAGTGGTCACATAGCTGGGCATGGTGGTGGCACGTGCCTGCAGTCCCAGCTACTCAGGAAGCTGCCAGGAACCCAAGGCTGCTGTGAGCTATGATGCTATGATCAAGCCTTTGAAGAGCCACTGTACTCCAGCCTGGACAACATGGTGAGACCTTGTCTGAAAAAAAAAAAAAAAAAAAAGTCCTCACACTGAGCGATCCAATTTCTAAGTCTATGCATCTACTTTAAATACTTATAAAGCACCTACAATATAGTCAGGCACTGCACTAGGTACTGGGGACTTAGCATGAAAAAAACAATGAAAGACCTGCCCCTCAGGTGTATGTATTTTGGTGGAAGACACAAATACACAAGTGTAATGTATGTTCAATAGTGTTAAATGTCCCGGAGAAAAATAAACAAGAAAGGGTGGCTGGGAAGTGGTAAAACTCGGGATGAGGAAGACGCTACTCTTTCATAAAATTTGGTCGGGGCTGGGCGTGGTAGTGTAATCCCAGCACTTTGGGAGGTCAAGGCGGGTGGATCACGTGAGGCCAAGAGTTCAAGACCAGCCTGGTCAACATGGTGAAACCCTGTCTCTACTAAAAATACAAAAATTAGCTGAGCGTGGCAGCACATGCCTATAATCCCAGCTACTCAGGAGGCTGAGGCACGAGAATCACTTGAACCTGGGAGGCGGAAGTTGCAATGAGCCAGATTGCATAACCCTCTCCATCCTGGGTGACACAGCGAGATTCCACCTCAAAAAAAAAAAAAAAAAAAGAAAGAAAGAAAAAATTGGTATGGGGGCTGGGCATGGTGGCTTATGCTTGTTACCCTAGCAGTTTGGGAGGCTGAGGCAGGAGGATTGTTTAAATCCTGGGAGGTCGAGGCTGCAGTGAGCCATGATCACACCCCTGCACTCAGCCTGGGTGACAGAGTGAGACCCTACCTCAAAAAGTAAAATAAAATATATAATATAATTTGGTCAGGGAAGGCTTTACTGGACACTGACATTTGAATAGAGATCTGAAGAAAGAGTGAAAACAAGGCATGCAGATACCTGATGAGAAAAATGGTCCAGGCAGAGAGAACCATTACTTCAGAGGTCCTGAGGCAGATGTGTACGTGGCGTGTTCTAGGAATATCTAGGCAGCCACGGTAGCTCCAGTGGGGTGAGAACAAGGGAGAATAGTGACAGATGAGGTGGCAAGGGTCATCACGCACGGCTTTGTATGCCGTTGTGAGGACTTTGGCTTTACTATTTTCATGCTTTGGGAAGACTCTGAGGGTTCTGAGCAGAGGAGTGACCAAACTGTTAAAGAATCCTTCTGCTGCTCTGTGGAGAATAAACTGTACAGAGCAAAGGCAAGAGACCAGTTATAAAACTAATGCCATAATCCAGACAACAGGTGATGGTGGTGGTGGTGGCGGCAGTGATGAGAATGGCCTGAATTCCATTGTATTTTATTTTATTTTGTATTTTTTGTATTTATTTTATTGTATTGTATTTATTTTATTTTATTTTGAGACGGAGTGTCACTCTGTTGCCCAGGCTAGAGTATAGTGGCACAATCTAGGCTCACTGCAACCTCTGTCTCCCAGGTTCAGGCAATTCTCCTGCTTCAGTCTCCCAAGTAGCTGGGATTACAGGCGCCCGTCACCACAGCTGGCTAATTTTCATATTTTTAGTAGAGACAGGGTTTCACCATGTTGGCTAGGCTAGTCTCGAACTCCTGACCTCAGGTGATCTACCCACCTCGGCTTCCCAAAGTGCTGGGATTACAAGTGTGAGCCACTGCGCCTGGCCGGATTCCAGACATATTTTTTTTTTTTTTTTTTTGAGACAGAGTTTTGCTCTGTCGCCCAGGCTGGTGTGCAGTGGCCGGATCTCAGCTCACTGCAAGCTCCGCCTCCCGGGTTTACGCCATTCTCCTGCCTCAGCCTCCCGAGTAGCTGGGACTACAGGCGCCTGCCACCTCACCCGGCTAATTTTTTTGTATTTTTTAGTAGAGACGGGGTTTCAATTAGCCAGGATGATCTCGATCTCCTGACCTCGTGATCTGCCTGTCTCGGCCTCCCAAACTGCTGGGATTACAGGCTTGAGCCACCGCGCCCAGCCTAAGATTCCAGACATATTTTAAAGATGGAGTTTTACTAATGGACTGAATGTGAGGTATGAGAGGAAAATGGAAGTTAAAGATGACTCCAGGATTTATGGCCAAAGCAACTGGAAAGGATGGTGCGGTCATCAGCTGAGATAGAAAAGATTAGATGAGCAGCGCAGACTGGGGGTAGGTGGAAATCAGGGTAGCAGTGTTGAACATGTTAACTTC
>NW_022312840.1:0-6115 GCF_002776525.5 Piliocolobus tephrosceles | reverse complement strand
TACCATTATTTTGGCCGGGCGCGGTGGCTCAAGCCTGTAATCCCAGCACTTTGGGAGGCCGAGACGGGCGGATCACGAGGTCAGGAGATCAAGACCATCCTGGCTATCACGGTGAAACCCCGTCTCTACTAAAAATACAAAAAAAAAACTAGCCGGGCGAGGTGGCGGGCGCCTGTAGTCCCAGCTACTTGGGAGGCTGAGGCAGGAGAATGGCGTGAACCCGGGAGGCGGAGCTTGCAGTGAGCTGAGATCCGGCCACTGCACTCCAGCCTGGGCGACAGAGCAAGACTCCGTCTCAACAAAAAAAAAAAAAAAAAATACCATTATTTTGAAAAATAACTTTATTTTCCAAAACAAAACTTTAGAGGAAAGTGTGGCCTTGTTTTACATTTTTGCAGTTCTCTTTGATGTCTGGCTTACTACAAGACAGCTGGGTCTCAGATCTGCATTCAGTTTGCAATGTCACATGTCTTGTAGACTTTAGAAAACTCCACTGTATCCTCATGAGAGAATAAGAGTGAAAAAGGCAAATTCGTGTCTTAGAATTATGAAAACAGTTTTAACGCTTGCAGGGGTCCCAGGACCACGCTTTGAGAACCGTTGTTTTAGAGGAGTTTTATAGGCATTAGAATAAATGTGTCAGGCACATAGTAGGTGCTCAATAAATGACGGTTGTTATCACTGTGGGTAGTTCAGGGAAAGAGATTTCGTCCTTAGAGTGTACCAGGAAGAATAAAGCAGAGCCCAGAACAAGGTGAGGTGGGGTAAGGTGCTAGGCAAGTATCAGAACAGGAAATCTGAAACAGGGACAGAGGCTGAAACCATGGTGTATGAACCCTGGCCTGTGAGCTCTGTTATCTGAACAGGCATCCGGTGAGGTAAGGGGAACAGCTCAAGAGTAGGAGAATCCTTGGTCAGCCCCAGTCCCCATGACCCAGTTTGAATAAACAGGAAAAGCAGCTCAATATGAAACCCTGTGGTGGAGAGAAGCTGAGGTAGGACCACCTAGGAACTCAGGAGAGGGAGCTACTGAGCATTTAGACCATGAGAAAGGCTGACTAGGGAAAACTGAGTCTGGGACTCCCTCAGTCAGAGCTCTGTGCTAGGTGCTGGAGGGGAGGAGGTTCCGGTGTTGCCTTTAGGCAGAATACCTTCCCATGGGGTATGGACCTGAGATATCCTGGGGAGCACAGTGAGAAGCCTGGTAGGGTGAGGTGGATCAGAAGTAAACTGAGGCTTGTTCGGCTGAAGCAGCCAGTGTGTAGAGGTAGGTTTTGGAGCGGGAGGGGAAAATCTAGAGAGGGCATATTTTGCCGGAGGTGTGTTCTGCTAGGGGCCGCCACTGTGGTGTGCTGGGGTGGACAGAGAATGCCAGGTAGGGGACCTGGGGAGTGAGGGAAAGGTTCTGGGGAGTTAGGATTAGTCCAAGGAGGCTGGGGAAAGGAAAGGTCAGGGTTCAGGTAGAGAGCCAGATTTGACAGCCCACTCCCATTAAGCCAGTAGTTACTTATTGAGCACCTACTTGTGTCGGGGCTGGGGGTGCACAAGCAAATCTGACATTGTCTCTGCCCCTTGAGGTACAGGAACACAAGTATTTGGCTACATAATGGGAAAAATATGTGTAAAGTGCAGTGGGTTACATAGGAGATGTTTAGAGACCAAATATTGAAAGCCACAATGGGGAATGGGAAATTTTCAGTTATCTGAGAGGTTCAGTTACGCAGTCACTAGCATCAGCTAGCTCCCACCCTGTAGAGCAAGGAAGGAGCTATCCATTGTGGGGCAAAGAACTGAACTGAGGACCTCCAAGGTCTTGGATCTCTCTCCCTTTTCTGGGGAAGGGGAGGCTATTAAGTAAGAGGAGAGAATGGGCCTAGCCCTTGTCCCTGATTTGTTTCAGTCCTTAACCCAAAACCTTTCCCTCCTCCCAGTTTGGCAACAATCCCTTCTCTTCCCTGGCCGGGAACTCCGACAGCTCATCCTCCCAGCCTCTGCGGACTGAGAATCGAGAGCCCCTCCCTAACCCCTGGAGCCCCTCGCCCCCCACCTCCCAGGCCCCCGGGTCCGGTGGGGAGGGCACCGGAGGATCGGGGACCAGCCAGGTGCACCCGACAGTCTCGAACCCCTTTGGGATCAATGCGGCTAGCCTGGGGTCAGGTATGTCCTAGGATGGAAGGAGCTTAGTGGGGTCACCAGGGCAGCCCCTCTGCCCCAGGACTGAATGGGTTTCATACTGCTCCAGGATTTTGAAGACAGAGGTGAGACTATCAAGGCCACAGAGGGGGCTCTGCCGTCTGGGACAGTGGCCGGGTGAGGGCTGGTTCTGGCCATGTCCTGATATCCCTGGGAGTGCCCTAAGTAATGGCTCATGAGTAAACCAGGCCCCACTTCCTAAGCTCCATGAGCACCTCTGGTATTATCCAGTGTAAAAGGATCAGACTGCTGTGGGGAAAGGGGGCTGGAGAGGAGAGGCAGATGTGAGGCTGAGGGAAAGGGATGTGCAGGGCTTGCCATGTACAGAAGAACAGCTTATGCACTGCGCAACCCTAGAGGATGCTCCATTTATCTGGACTATGACTGTACACATGGCCTGGGGGATGTCTTCAGCAGATGACCTAATTTCTCTGCACTCTGGGGGATATCTTGATTGGGAATGTTCCTTCCCTCTGTGTGTTTTAATTTCCTTATTTGTAAAATAAGGACTGGAACTTGATCCATTATTTTTTTATTTTATTTTTTTTTATTTTTTGAGATGGAGTCTCGCTCTGTCACCCAGGCTGGAATGCAGTGGTGCTTTCTCAGCTCACTGCAAGCTCTGCCTCCCAGGTTCAAGTGATGCTCCTGCCTCACCCTCCCAAGCAGCTGGGGACTACAGGCATGTGCCACCACGCCCGGCTAATTTTTTGTATTTTTAGTAGAGACAAGGTTTCACCATGTTAGCCAGGATGGTCTCCATCTCCTGACCTCGTGACCCGCCCGCCTCGGCCTCCCAAAGTGCTGGGATTACAGGCGTGAGCCACCACACCCAGCGTTCATCCATGATTTTAAAATTGTGCTCTTGCATCCTGGAAGGGTCTTCATCTCCAGGATGAGGAAGGACCCAATGGGAGAGGCTGCAGCCCTCCTGCCCCAGCTCCAGCCAGACTATTAACAAACTTGGTTTCTGAGTGAGATTTGGTGTGAGGAAAGGGTCTCTGCTGCTAAGACAAGTTTGATCTAGATGATATTTAATCATTTCTTTCCAAATCGGACATAATTTGAGCTTATGGCAGGAACAGTCCAGAGGGGCATAAATCAGACCCAGTTCCTAGCTGGCTTGTCCTTATCAAGTAAATGGAAAAGGGGCCAGGCCAAAGCAGGGCAAGATGACCTTGGACTTGGTAGAAACTTGGACTCATGCCCCAATCCTAGGGTGTCCACTGGACCATTGCTTTTCTGAGTTTTGTAGTCATTCGGTGTCTGAAGTAAGGTAGATTGAAGTGAGGCCTTTGGTTTCCATCTGGACCCTTTCTCTCCTGTTTTCTTTTTGTCCCCCTTGTCCTAGGGATGTTCAATAGCCCAGAAATGCAAGCCCTCCTCCAGCAGATCTCTGAAAACCCCCAGCTGATGCAGAATGTGATCTCAGCACCCTACATGCGCAGCATGATGCAGACGCTTGCCCAGAACCCCGACTTTGCTGCTCAGGTATCAAACCAGCATGAGGAGAGTGTTGTTGGGAAGAGAGTTTCTCTTGGCTGGGGGCAGTTTCTTGTGGTCAAAACACTGTGGAGCCGGACTGCCTGAGTTTGCATCCCAAGCTCTGCTACTTCCCAGCTGTGTGAGCTAAGCAAGTTATTTAGCCTCCCAGTTTCTTCATCTGTAAGATGATAATAAGAATAGTTCCTCCTTCCTATAGTTGTGAAGATTAAATGAGTTAATACACATTAAGTGCTTAGAACATGGCGTGTAACAGAGTAAGCTCTGTGTACCTGGAAATGTTAGCTGTCCTCATCATCATCAGACCCAGGGCTGAGCAGCCTGACTCCTCCTACTCTTCATTGCCCAGAGCATAGTTCCATTTGCTCTCACTGTCCCACTTAGGCCTTCAGGATTCTTTGAGACCCCTGGAGAAGCTGGCCAGATTTCCTGCAGTGGTAGGGGGTGCCGAGGGAGTCTGAGACTGTGGGGAAATTCTTAGGGTGAAAAGGCCCAGGTTTCCCCCTGCTACCTTCACCCTGGCAGATGATGGTGAATGTGCCGCTCTTCGCGGGGAACCCCCAACTGCAGGAGCAGCTCCGCCTGCAGCTCCCAGTCTTCCTGCAGCAGGTGAGTGAGGAACCTAGATGGGTGGAGGTTGAGGGCAAGGGGTAGTCCCTGAAGCCCAGTGGGTGGAAATGAAGTTGGGGCAGAGCTTGACTCTGGACTCCTAGTTGAGGTTGTCTCCTATCTCCTGCCACCTCTTGATGCCTTTCTCTGCTTATTTCCCACCAGATGCAGAACCCAGAGTCACTCTCCATCCTTACCAATCCCCGAGCCATGCAGGCGTTGCTGCAGATCCAGCAGGGACTACAGACCTTGCAGACCGAGGCCCCTGGGCTGGTACCCAGGTGAGGGTAGGGCGGCAGGAGGGCAGCAAGGTTCTGGCAACTTCTCCCCTTCAGCTCTTCTCTCTGCCACTCTCTCAGCATCCTTGTGTCTCTGAGGGTCTGTTTTCCTGTTTCTTCCAACTGCTTTTCCTTCTGGATCTTAACATTCTCATCACTTTCTTGGATGCCATCTCCTACCTCTTGGTCTCTCTTGCCTACAGCCTTGGCTCCTTTGGGATGTCCCGGATCCCAGCACCCTCAGTAGGCAGCAATGCTGGGTCTACGCCCGAGGCCCCCACTTCCTCGCCAGCCACGCCAGCCACATCTTCTCCAACAGGGGCTTCCAGTGCCCAGCAGCAGCTCATGCAGCAGATGATCCAGCTTTTGGCTGGAAGTGGAAACTCACAGGTACATGAGGCAGTGGGGGCAGGTGCTGGGAGCACCACTTTGATCCTGGGAGGTTTCAAGGGAAGCAATAGAATGGAGGCAGTAGGGCAAGCTTGGGAGTCAGGTCGTGTTCTGCCACTTACTAGCCATGGGCAGGTTACTGATCCTCCCTGAGTTCAGTTTGTGCAGATGTGAAATAGAGATGAGAAGAGTAATGGTACTTACATGCACTACGTACTGTTCTAAATGCTTTAGATTTCGGAGCTCATTTACGACTCATTTACCGCATTCCTCACAACAGCTTCATGAGAAAGATATTATTATTATTTCTGTGTTAAAGATGGGGAAAACTAAGGCCCAGAAAGGTTAAATGGTTTACTCACTTACTTAGCTAGTAGATAATGAAGCCAAGACTCAAACCCAGGCATTCCACCTCCAGAATTTGCACTATACCATTTCCACTTATATCAAAGGATCCTTTTGCTAATTAAAGCAGCCCCCATCTCCGAGACTCTGGGGAGGGGGATTCTGCGAGGTGAGGTAACCAAAGCCCTGGGAAAGTCAAGGCCAGGGGCTGGCAGGAGGGGCAGGGATGACCTACCTTGAGTGAGCCTCTTAACCTTTCTCTGACCTCTGTGATTCATCTGGAAAAGCCATTCAACCAAAATGTATGTTTATATAGCTTTGTGCAAGGCACAAGAGAGCTAGACTAGGTGATATCCAGTCCAGGTGCAACCCAAGTTAAATTCTGTGGACTGGCCGGGCGCAGTGGCTCACGCCTGTAATCCCAGCACTTTGGGAGGCTGAGGCAGGCAGATCATGAGGTCAGGAGATCGAGACCATCCTGGCTAACATGGTGAAACCCCATCTCTACTGAAAACTACAAAAAAAAAAAAAGTTAGCCAGGTGTGGTGGCAGGCATGTGTAGTCCCAGCTACTCAGGAAGCTGAGGGAGGAGAATGGTGTGAACCCAGGAGGCGGAGCTTGCAGTGAGCCAAGATTGCGCCACCGCACTCCAGCCTGGGCAACAGAGCGAGACTCCATCTCAAAAACAAAAAAAGATTCTGTGGACTGTGATGAGAAGCAACAAGGAGCACTGGAAAGGGCTTTCTTTTTTTTTTTTTGAGGTGGAGTTTTGCTCTTGTTGCCCAGGCTGGAGTGCA
>NW_022312838.1:0-4083 GCF_002776525.5 Piliocolobus tephrosceles | reverse complement strand
AAATGATCATTGGATCTAGCAATATGGAGATTATTGGTAACTTTAACCAAAGTGGTGTCAATAACATGATCGAAAAAGGGGGAGAGAGCCCGATTGGGATATATTTAAGAGACAATGAGAGGAGAGGAATTGAAGACAGAGAGTATGGACAACTATTTTCAGATATTTTGCTGAAAACTAGAGCAAAAAATAGGATGACAGCTGGCATTAGAAGAAAAACAAGGACATACTTAACAGCATATTTCTATGCTGATGGTAATAATTTACCAGCATAAAAATTGATGACATAGTCACAATTGATGACACATGATATAGTGAACTGCAACAGGAAAATCCTCAAGTACACAGCAAAGAGGGAATATAATACGCAAATCTATTTTTTAAAACATTAGAATCTCTGAAACATCTGTTTTGACATTAAACTTTCATTCCTGCAATAGTTATTTTAAGCATGTTCTCACTTGTCCAGTGTCACCAGGTTATTATAAAGTATATTAGACTTTATGAAAAACATTTTTTTAAATATTAGTTTTTTTCATTTGTTTCATTAATTTATATTTTGTATTTATAACTTTCCCTTTATCTTCTTTAGGTTTATTATGCTGTTTTTTTCTCAAAAGCCCTCAAAATGCATGCTTAGCCCATTAAATTTTAGCCATTTTAGTATTGAAAGTGATGTTCCCCATTTCTGTGTGGTTACCTGTAATATACCATGAGCGGCACTTCTCGGTGTCTTTACTTATTATTAATTCACTTGTCTGAAGTTCCTTTAACTCTCCTTTCTAGTCCTAAGTTTCACTTTGCAAATCATTTTTTATTCATAGCCACGTAAAATATAGTTTATTTTGAAAAGTCTTTCATATAATTTTCACTTACTCTAGGATTATAATTTTCCTGTTTGTCTCTTTGAATAAAACTTTCAGATTTGTCAACACTCATTTAGCAGTAGCTCCTGTTGATAGAATTCCATCCATCTCTTTTGACCTAGTGAGCAAATATAATAATAAATGCTGCTGAAATTCAATCCTGTCTGATCTAATTGCCTGCATATAAATTTCCAGATCCCACAAAGGCATCTCATTGAGGTCACATTCTGTTGTATCCTTATTTTGTGTCTTGAGATGCCTTGGTGGGGCATGGAAATTTATATGTAGGCAGTTTGATCTGACAGGATTGAATTTCAGCAGCATCCATTATTACATCCGCTTACTAGATCAAAAAACATGGATGGAATCTTATCAACAGGAGCTACTGCTAAATGAGTCTCTTTTTTTTTTCTATTTTTCCCTATTATAATCCTAGTGAAGCTGTAAATATTAGGTTCTTGAACCCACAGGACTGATTCTAGGATCTTGTCTGGCCAGGGATATAGCCTTCTAATCTGCAGAACCTTATAGTAATCAGCTACCAACTTACCTGGGGATAAAAGAATTGAAAAAAGAAGGAGAATAAGGAGAAGCAAATGGAGTCTCATGGCTGAAGGGCCAGCATCAATGTGGGTTGAGCCTGGAGTCTCTGGACATGGTGGGTCTGGGCCTTTTTATGATGCTGTCTGAGTCTGTGGTTCTTGGTTAGTAGAGCCTAACGAAAAGAGAATCACTAAATCTCCCACAAGAAACTTCCAGGGACACACAAGTACATAAATGTTGTGATACCTCAATGGATGAGAAAGCAGGTGAATGCTATTTATTTCCAAAAGACTCAGGATGTCTTATTGTCACCTGCTTTCTTTATTATTTTCGACATGCACATGCGATAATCATTGCTCTTACTTTAAGTATAAAGTATCGTTTGCCAGGCAATATAGTAGGAACTGAAGTAAAATTGTTATACAAAAACTGTACATAACTAGTGGATATACTTTGGCAAATTTGCACATATATATTACTTTTGTTACCACAACCAATATCCAAGTCATAGTGTATCCATCACCTCCAAATGTTTCCTACATCCCTTTATTGTGGTTGTTGTTGTCGTTGTCAGAACCCCTAAGATCGACCCTCTTAACAAATTGTTAAATACAAAATACCTCATTATTAACTATAGGTACTATGTTTTGGAGCCTATCTCTGTAATTGACTCATTTTGCATAGCTTTAACCCTTGAACAAGAAGTCCCCATATTGCTCTTTCCCACTCAGTAAAATACCAAACTCTTCTAAGCACATTCTATATAATCCACTTTATGAAGTTTTTCCTAACATTCTTTTGTCTGCTCCCCCTCAGTAAAGGGAACTACTAATATAACAATTACCTATTTTGGATTTTTGTGTCTCTTACATATATTCCTGCATGAACCCATTTAACACTTCATCTCCCATTATCTTAATATGAAGTAAAAAAAACTTGAAATGATTTTAAAGATGAAATCACAAAAGGGCTTTGTAAAAGTATGATGTACCACTGCTTATTTGTAAGAATTCAAGTTACATTAGGGGTTTTAAAAAATCTTTTGTTTTTATTTGTTCTTTGCTTGTAAATCTTGTGTCTTGCATATTGTGGGCACAGTGTCTTTCCCAGCTCTTTGCTTTGGGAAGATAAGTTAGAGTTACACTGAACATCAAAGCCTATCTTGACTAGTAACTTACCTTACAGATGAGGAAATGAGCTGAGGGAAAGGAAGAAACTTGCCCAAGATCACCCAGCGATCAAGTGAGGAAGGTGATGGGGACAGCACTGACGCTTGGAATTCTGAGCCTCATTCTATTTTCCACTCTTGCCCCTTCTCTGTTTCCTCCTCTCTTCCCCAGCCTGCTAAAGAAAATTTTGCAGTTCTGCTGCAATGTCTACCTAAGGACATCCTGAGGAGACCCCACTTTTCATTAGACTGCTTTTTTAAGCACTGTCCTGCATTTTCTTCTTCAGTCTTGTTGCATCCCATTTTTGGCTATAAGGAATGCTTCTGCTGTGCTGTTCTATCCAATTAGTTTTTTTCTATTTTCATTGAGTGAAAATTAAAACAACAAAAAACATTAGTTTATCTAAATTTGGAAGTTTTAAAACTTGATTAAAATTTCCTGGGGATATGGATATAAGAAATATATTTTAAAATATTTTTCACTTTCAAAATTAAAAATCAAAACCATATATTTAGCCAGGGTGACTACTTGATAACTACTAATCAGATGGGTCTTCTGTAATGCCACAAGGTTAATACTCTTATAAATCAATTCCCTGGTGTTTTGTGCTACTGAATTGATATGATTGGATATGGTATCACCTTTAACCAGGCTTTGAGAAGTCACACAAAGGAACTGCACAACAGAACCATAGGGTGGGATGTGTGGGAAAACCAAGATGTAAAACACAGCCTTGACTCTGACATTTACTCCGCTGTTGGGAAAAGTACTTTAATTCCCAGGGCCTTAATATTTTCCTGCACAAAACCGGAAGAATAGAGCCATCTTTAAGGTTTTGTCAAATCTTGTTGCTGAGTGATTTTATAGTGTCTCCAGCTATCCTCTCTGCTAATCATAACAAGGCTAACTGTTCTTTTGTTTAGTTAAAGATATTTTTGCATTTGTTTACAAATACTTATTCTTCCCTTCACCAAAAAGGAAACATTTTAAAGATAATTTATAAGATGTTCAGAGTCTCTTACATATCAACTCTTCACAATGTGACAGAGTAGCTTAACCCCGTCCCTAAGAGTATAGATTCAGATCAGCCTGTATGTAATTAACCTCCAAACCTATGTGGAGTGTGGGATAGATAATACATTTCAAACACATGAAAAGTCACTTGCACACACACACACACACACACACACACGCACACACACACACAATATTACCAAGTCAGAGGTGCAGATGGAAATATTGGATAGACAGCTCAAAACTCTTCGTGCTAAAATAATCCTAATAATAACTTTCCTTCCAAAGTCACCACCGACAATCAGATCTCTTAAGGGTTGGTGCCTCAGGTTTTTGAACTTTGTGTAACTTTTGGCTTTCTTATTTGGTTGTATGCTATTTATCTCACAGAAAGAAACTTCTTCTTCATCCTATGCCAGTGCTGTATTGTAGGGGCTTGTGGATGTTTTCCTGGTCTATAGCAATCCAGGTTACTGGCCTCTGGCTTCTTA
>NW_022312837.1:0-1442 GCF_002776525.5 Piliocolobus tephrosceles | reverse complement strand
GCAGGTACGTGCCCCGCGCTGTGCTGGTGGATCTGGAGCCGGGCACCATGGACTCTGTGCGCTCGGGGCCCTTCAGGCAGATCTTCAGGCCAGACAACTTCATCTTTGGTGACCTGTGGGTGACGTTCCTTAGCCACTCAAAATCTAGGAGTGCCCCAAGGTCATGGCCGTGGGAACCCTGGATCCAGGGCCCCTGAACACCCTCCTATCCTCCCAGTCGCTCCAACTGCCTCCTAAACGGGCTTTGGGAGGAAGGCCCAGGTGTCTCCTCAAGGTGAAGAGCTACTGATGTCAACTTCCTGCAGGGAGCTGAGCTGGGGCCGTGGCTACTGCCCTCCCTGAAAATGGGCAGGAGCCACCTGCAGCGAGGTCTGTTAGCCTGTCTCAGGTTTGACTCCTGACTTAATTTCTAACAGGCGAGGCTGCTGTCCTGTCACTCTGGGGGAGGGGTTTCATTTGCTCCATCTGTAGGGTGAACGGTGCCCTCACCTCACATGTGACACTTGGCCCTTTTTGCATTATGGTGACCACTGGTGACCGTCTACCTGGCCATCGGGTGACTGGCTGTGCTGTCTCACAGGTCAGAGTGGGGCCGGAAACAACTGGGCCAAGGGGCACTACACAGAAGGCGCGGAGCTGATGGAGTCAGTGATGGACGTTGTCAGAAAGGAGGCTGAGAGCTGTGACTGCCTGCAGGGTTTCCAGCTGACCCACTCCCTGGGTGGGGGGACGGGGTCTGGGATGGGCACCCTTCTGCTCAGTAAGATCCGGGAGGAGTACCCGGACAGGATCATAAACACATTCAGCATCCTGCCCTCGCCCAGGGTGTCAGACACGGTGGTGGAGCCCTATAATGCCACCCTCTCGGTCCACCAGCTCATAGAAAATGCGGACGAGACCTTCTGTATAGACAACGAAGCGCTCTACGACATCTGTTCCAGGACCCTGAAACTGCCCACGCCCACCTACGGGGACCTGAACCACCTGGTGTCTGCCACCATGAGCGGGGTCACCACGTGCCTGCGCTTCCCCGGCCAGCTCAATGCCGACCTGCGGAAGCTGGCCGTGAACATGGTCCCGTTTCCCCGGCTGCATTTCTTCATGCCTGGCTTTGCCCCACTGACCAGCCGGGGCAGCCAGCAGTACCGGGCCCTGACGGTGGCTGAGCTCACGCAGCAGATGTTTGATGCCAGGAATATGATGGCCGCGTGCGACCCCCGCCATGGCCGCTACCTGACGGCCGCTGCCATTTTCAGGGGTCGCATGCCCATGAGGGAGGTGGACGAACAAATGTTCAACATTCAAAATAAGAACAGCAGCTACTTCGCTGACTGGCTCCCCCACAACGTCAAAACGGCCGTCTGTGACATCCCACCCCGGGGGCTACAAATGTCAGCCACCTTCATTGGGAACAACACGGCCATCCAGGAACTCTTCAAGCG
>NW_022312836.1:0-1911 GCF_002776525.5 Piliocolobus tephrosceles | reverse complement strand
TCTCAGAATTCAGGCCTGTCCTCGGAATGCTACAGGTTACAGCCCATTTGAGCTCCTGTGTGGACACTCCTTTTTATTAGGTCCCAGTCTCATTCCAGACACCAGACCAACTTGGACTGCACCCAAAAAAACTTTCATCCCTTCTGTTTTCTGTCTGGCCATACTCCTATTCACCATTTTCAACTACTCATAAATGCCCTGCTTTACGCTGCCAGTTTACACCTTTTCTCCAAGCCATCACAGCTGATATCTCCTAGTGCTATCCCAAACTGTCACTCTAAATTCCCTCTTAAAGTAAATAAATAATCTTTGCTGGCAAGGCTATGCTGAGCCTCCTTAAGCACTCTCTAATTAGATGTGCTAGGTCCTCCCAATTCTTAGTCCTTCAGCACCTGTTTTTTCTCCTTCTCTTACCTTGTGTCCTCTGTTTAGTTTTTTAATTCATGCAAAACCACATCCAGGCCATCACCAATCATTCAATACGACAAATGTTTCTTCTAACGACCCCACAATATCACCCCTTACAACAAAATCTTCCTTCAGCTTAATCTCTCCCACTCTAGGTTCCCATGCCGCCCCTAATCCTGCTTGAAGGAGCCCTGAGGAACATCACCCATTCTCTCTCCATACTACCCCCCAAAAATTTTTGCCACCTCAACACTTCACACTCTTTTATTTTATTTTTTTATTAATATAAGAAGGCAGGAATGCCAGGCCTCTGAGCCCAAGCCAAGCCATGGTATCCCCTGTGACTTCAGATGGCCTGAAGTAACTGAAGAATCACAAAAGAAGTGCAAATGTCCTGCCTCTCTTTAACCGATGACATTCCACCACAAAAGAAGTGAAAATGGCCGGTCATTGCCTTAAGTGATGATATTATCTTGTGAAATTCCTTTTCCTGGCTCATCCTGGATCAAAAAGCTCCCCCACTGAGCACCTTGTAACCCCCACTCCTGCCCGCCAGAGAACAAACCCCTTTGACTGTAATTTTCCTTTACCTACCCAAATCTTATAAAACGGCCCCACCCTTATCTCCCTTCACTGACTTTCTTTTTGGACTCAGCCCGCCTGCATCCAGGTGAAATAAACAGTCATGTTGCTCACACACAGCCTGTTTAGCAGTCTCTTCACGCGGACACGCATGACAGTCACCTTCATCAGTGATCTTAGCCAGATCTTCTGGATAACTTATTGCAGCTTCTACATCAGAACTTGCAGCTTCATCTTGCACTATTATATCATAGAGATGGCTTCCCTCCTTAAAGCTCATGAACCAACCTATGCTGACTTCAGACTTTTCTTCTGCAGCTTCCTCATCTCTCTTGGCCTTCATAAAATTGAAGAGAATTAGGGCCTTGCTAAGGGTTAGGCTTTGGCTTAAGGGAAAGTTGTGGTTGGCTTGATCTTCTATCCAGGCCACTTCAACTTTCTCCATACCAAGCAATAAGGCTTTGTTTTCTTTATTTAAATATTATAGAATTGGTTCATTATAAAGGTGATTCAAGAATATCCAGTTAAAATCTTATCCCAATGCTACCCAATACAACCAAGAAGCAGTTAAGCACTTTTACATTAGGAACAAGTACATAAAACAAGAGACTACATCAAGCCTATGATTCAAACTCAAAAAGAGAAAAATCTCTTAGGTCTCCTACAGGTCACTACAGAGGTTATTGCAAGATCAAAGCACTGTGCCAGGTGTCACAGTACTGTTACAACACTGAGGTATAACTGGGCAAATTAGAGTTGAAGGGAAATGAAGATCTCCATATTCTTGTTTTGTGGATGTACTTAAGTGTGTGAAATTTCAGGAACAGCTGCCTTTAATGACAGCAAGATGTAAGACAAGTGTTTATTAAAGAGAAAGAAGCTTATAAAGTTCTCTATCAAGATCCTCCTAAATCTTCACAG
>NW_022312834.1:0-2564 GCF_002776525.5 Piliocolobus tephrosceles | reverse complement strand
CCGTGACCCACTGCCTATAGGAGCTGAGAGCCCATGACTAGAAGGCCATGGAAGACCAATCCTATCTGTATGTTTACAGAAATGCATGAGCACAGTTTACTAACAAAATACTTGCCAAATCTTAAGAGAAAAATTAAAAAGCCTTTTACGTGGCCATTACATTTTTGGTCGGGCCAGATTATTATTTCAGGCATCTTCTGATGATGGCTTTTACTCATATTCCTTCTGACAGAAGCCACAGCAAGGAGCACTGGGCAGAGCTCCAAAGCCAGTCTGTGCCAGGAGGGGTCCCACAGGAAATCCCAAATGCCACATGGACTGACACGTGTGCTAACACTAACACACATACTGATGCATGCCCACACTAACAGAACCATGTGCACACACTACCATACACACAGTACCACATGCACACACTACCATACACACAGTACCACATGCACACACTAACATACACACAATACCACGTGCACACATTAACAGAACCGTGTGCACACACTAACATAGACTGATGCATGCCCATACTAACACACACATAGATCTGTGTGCACACACTAACATACACTGACATGCATGCCAATACTAAAACACACACAGACCTGCACACATAGTAATACACACTGATGTGCTCAGCCTGTGTTCACCTGTCAGGCCCCCAGCTCTCTGAGCCCCTCGGCTGTTCTTGTTGCTGGGGACTGGGTGTGCAGTCCTGGGTACTCTAACCTGGCCCTGCTCCCTAAGATGCCATCCAGGGCAGGCAGCCAGCCTGAGGCAGGACAGAGGGAAGCCTGTCCAGGAACAACCAGCATCCTGGAGTCTCTTCTCCAGGGGGTAGTGGAGGACAGGGCATCTGAGGGGGACTCCCTAGAAAGACCACTTGGGGGACTCCTCTTCTGGTTGTGAGTGGAAATTCCCCTGGAGGCTGTCATACTAGTGAGCAAGGAGGTGGGCGTCAGGCACTGAAGCGGAGCCCCACGGCCGCACAGCACACCTCAGCAGAGGGCCCCAGCAGCCAGATGTCCTCTGAAGTCAGTAGGGAGGAGGGACCCTATCTCCTGAAAGACAGGAATGAAGAGGGAACTGGACAAGCTTGGTGGTGAATTTTT
This sequence comes from Piliocolobus tephrosceles, assembly GCF_002776525.5. Lineage (NCBI taxonomy): Eukaryota > Metazoa > Chordata > Mammalia > Primates > Cercopithecidae > Piliocolobus > Piliocolobus tephrosceles. Next base: position 1,458 of record NW_022312834.1, on the reverse strand, counting down.
GGTGCCCCTGTGCTGGCGACAAATCCCACGCAGCTTACCTCTCTGTACAGGGGTAACTGGCAACCAAAGGGTACATGTGCTTGACAAAGAACAGTGTCCTGATGTGTGGATTTATTCATAAAAAGGTGCATTGATTTTTTTAAGTAACAAGCAGTTATTTATTTATTTAATGAGTCACTTTTATCTTTTAAAGTAGGTTACAGGAACTCCAGGCAGTGTGGGGAAGCCTAAGGTGCCTGTGTAATGAGTGGTCTCTGCCCAGAAGCCCAGCCCAGCACAGCATCAGCCATGAGATGCTGCATAGCACCGTGTGGGGTAGAAGGGCTAAAGAGGGTGTGGCAACCACCACAAGCCCTCAGGAAACACTGTTATTCTCGGAGCTTCCTGTAGACACTGTGCAGGGTATCACACACTTGCATGCACACATGATGTATATTTTATCCTCAAGCCCTCCCCACATGATTAGATTTTTCCCTGAGGTTGGAATTGTGCCACCAAATCGAAATAAATGGTTCCCATCACTGATGTCCTCAGGGTTGTGGAGGTGAACATCCTGGACAAAGTGAGGCCCTCGAAGACTGCATCAAGGCCAGCGAGCTCCTGCTGGTGACAGACATTCATGGTGACAGAGCTGCATACCGTTGGGGCTCCTCCTGCCAGGGCCTGGGTCACTCCCTCTTGCTTGCCCCTGGAGGCCAGTGGTCCCAAGAAGGTACCCAACAGGTTAACACACTGCTCCATGACCAACCCAGCACTTGTGATTGATCCAATTTTGAACTCCAGGCTCAATGGTCCCTCAGAGCCAGGGAGGGAGGCCGGGCTGGGCCAAGCCAGGAGGGCCAGTGCCCTTGCATGTTTTAATTGGCAACAGCCAGCATGAGCGCCCACATCTTTGGGCTGTGATATGATTTGGCTCTATGTTCCCACCCAAATCTCATATTGAATTGTAATCCCCAGAACTCCATGTGTCAAGGGCAGGACCTGGTGGGATGTGATCAGATAATGGGCGCACTTCCCCCATGCTGTTTTCATGATAGTGAGTGAGTTCTCTTGAGATCTGATGGTTTTGTGTTTCACAGTTCCTCCTACACACACTCACTCTCTCCCACCTGCTGCCATGGAAGACACACCTGCTTCCCTTTCTGCCATGAGTGTAAGTCTCCCGAGGCCTCCCCAGCCATGTAGAACTGTGACTCAACTAAAACTCTTTTCCTTATCAGTTTCCCAGTCTCCAGAAGTTCTTTACAGCACTGTGAAAATGGACTAATACAGATTATTTCAAAGACAATAAGGCAAGGGCTTTCAAGGATGGTGCCCTGCCAAGTTAGAGAGAGGAGCCAAACACATCAGAAGCCATGACAGCCTGTGTCCAGGACGGCTCTGGACTGGGTTATGGTGGGACTAAGGGGAAAAATATATTAGATTTGTCTCCAATTAAAATTTGTGGTCAGCTTGGGG
>NW_022312833.1:6617-7369 GCF_002776525.5 Piliocolobus tephrosceles | reverse complement strand
AGGTGAGGCCAGCCCTGAGGGCCGCACTGTGGAAGAGGCTGGGGCTGACTTCAGTGCATTTAAGCACATGGTGAAGAGCTGAGTGTGCGCTCCTATGAGTCTGAGCTCCTCTGAGTGTGCTCTCATCTGAGTGTGAGCTCCTCTGTGTGTGCACTCGTCTGTGTGACCTCCTCTGATTGTGCGCATGTCCGAGTGCACGCTCCTCTGAGTGTGTGCTCACCTGAGTGCGTGCTTCTCTGAGTGTGTGCTCCTCTGAGTGTGCACTCGTTTGTGTGAGCTCCTCTGAGTGTGCTCTCGTCTGAGTGTGTGCTCATCTGAGTGTGAGCTCCTCTGAGTGTGTGCTCCTCTGAGTGTGAGCTCGTCTGTGCGCTCATTTGAGCGTGAGCTTGTCTGAGTGTGAACTCGTCTGAGTGCGCTCTTGTCTGAGCACGTGCTCCCCTGAGTGCGTGCTCCCCTGAGTGCATGCTCCCCTGAGTGTGTGCTCCCCTGAGTGTGCGCTCCTCTGAGTGCGCGCTCCTCTGAGTGTTCGCTCCCCTGAGTGTGTGCTCGTCTGAGTGTGCACTCCCCTGAGTGTGAGCTCCTCTGAGTGTGCGCTCGCCTGAGTGTGCGCTACCCTGAGTGTGTGCTCGTCTGACTGTGTGCTCTTCGGAGTGCACACTCCTCTGAGTGTGATCTCCTCTGAGCACGCGCTCCCCTGAGTGCGGGCTCATCTGGGTGCTCGCTCCCCTGAGTGCCCGCTCGTCTGAGTGTGC
>NW_022312833.1:4371-6607 GCF_002776525.5 Piliocolobus tephrosceles | reverse complement strand
GCGCTTCTCTGAGTGTGGGCTCATCTGAGTGCTCGCTCCCCTGAGTGCACGCTTTTCTGAGTGCACGCCCCCCTAAGTGTGCGCTCGTCTGAGTGCGCACTCCCCTGAGTGTGTGCTACCCTGAGTGTGCGCTCCCCTGAGTGTGTGCTCACCTGACTGCATGCTCGTCTGAGTGCGCGCTCGTCTGAGTGCGCACTCCCCTGAGTGTGCACTCCCCTGAGAGTGTGTTCCCCTGAGCGTGCGCTCCCAGGAGTTTGCACTCCCCTGAGTGCGCGCTCGTCTGAGTGTGAGCTCCCCTGAGTGTACAGTCCCCTGCGTGTGCACTCCCCTCAGTGTGTGGTCGTCTGAGTGTGCGCTCACCTGAGTGTGTGCTCGTCAGAGTGCGCGCTCCCCTGAGTGTGCAGTTCCCTGAGTGTGCGCTCCCCTGAATATGTGCTCGTCTGAATCTGCTCTCGTCTGAGTGTGTGCTCCCCTGACTGTGCGTTCCCCTGAGTGTGTGCACCCTGAGTGTGAGCTTCTCTGAGTGTGTGCTCATCTCAGTGTGAGCTCGTCTGAGTGTGCACTCAGAGTGAGCGCTCGTCTGAGTGTGCACTCCCCTGAGTGTGCACTCCCCTCAGTGTGCACTCACCTCAATGCGTGCTCATCTAAGTGCGTGCTCCCCTGAGTGTGCACTCCCTTGAGTGTGCGCTCCCCAGAGTGTGCGCTCGTCTGAGTGTGCACTCGTCTGAGTGTGCGTTCCCCTGAGCATGCACTCCCCTGAATGCGTGCTGCCCTGAGTGTGCGATCGTCTGAGTGCGTGCTCCCCTGAGTGTGCACTCTCCTGAGTGTGCGATTCCCTGAGTGTGATCTCCTCTGAATGTGCGCTCCTCTGAATGCGGGCTCATCTGAGTGCTCGCTCCCCTGAGTGCACACTCGTCTGAGTGCACGGTCCCCTGGTAGTGCGCTCCCCTGAGTGTGAGCTCGTCTGAGTGCGCACTCCCCTGAGTTCGCGCTCCCCTGTGTGTGCGATCATCTGAGTGTGCACTCCCCTGAGCGTGCACTCCCCTGAGGGTGCGCTCACCTGAGTGCGTGCTTGTCTGTGTGCTCCTCTGAGTGTGCGCTCCCCCGAGTGTGTGCTCGTGTGAGTGCGTGCTCCCCTGAGTGTGCGCTCCCCTGAGTGTGTGCTCCTCTGAGTGTGCGCTCCCCTGAGTGTGCCCTCGTCTGAGTGTGTGCCCCCTTAGTCTGGGCTCCTCTGAGTGTGCGCTCCCGAGTGTGCGCTCGCCTGAGTATGCGCTCCAATGAGTACGTGCTCGTCTGAGTGTGTGCTCCTCTGAGTGTGAGGTCCTCTGAGTGTGCGCTCGTCTGAGTGCGCACTTCTCTGAGTGTGGTCTCATCTGAGTGTACACTCGTTTGTGTGAGCTACTCTGTGCTCTCGTCTGAGTGTGTGCTTGTCTGAGTGTGATCTCCTCTGAGTGTGCGCTCCTCTGAGTGTGATCTCCTCTCAGTGTGCGCTCCCGAGTGGGCACGCGTCTGAGTGTGCACTCCCCTGAGTGTGCGCTCCCCTGAGAGCGATCTCCTCTGAGAGCGCTCTCTCCTGAGTGCGGGCTCATCTGAGTGCTCGCTCCCCTTCGTGCATTCGTCTGAGTGCTCGCTCCCCTGAGTGCGTGCTCTCCTGAATGCGCGCTCATCTGAGTGCGCGCTCCCCTGAGTGTGTCTCCTGTGAGTGTGCGCTCCCCTGAGTGTGCGCTCCCCTGAGTGTGCACTCCTCAGAGTATGTGCTCATCTGAGGGTGAGATCCTCTCAGTGTGCGCTCCCGAGTGTGCACTCGTCTGAGTGTGCACTCCCCTGAGTGTGCGCTCTCCTGAGTGTGTGCTCGTCTGAGTGCGCGCTCCCCTGTGTGTCCGCTCCCAGGGGTGTGTGCTCTTCTGATTGCGCGCTGTCCTGAGTGTGCACTCCTTTGAGTGTGTGCTCCCGAGTGTGCGCTTGTCTGAGTGTTCGCTCCTCTGAGTGTGCACTCCCCTGAGTGTGCGCACCCCTGAGTGTGCGCTCGTCTGAGTGTTCCACACCCTTAGTCTGGGCACCTCTGAGTGTGCGCTCCCGAGTGTGCGCTCACCTGAGTGTGCGCTCCAAAGAGTGTGTGCTTATCTGAGTGTGTGCTCCTCTGAGTGTGAGCTCCTCTGAGTGTGCTCTGGTCTGAGTGCGCGCTCCACTGAGTGTGGTCTCATCTGAGTGTGCACTCGTTTGTGAGCTACTCTGT
>NW_022312833.1:882-4361 GCF_002776525.5 Piliocolobus tephrosceles | reverse complement strand
CAGTGGCCCTGTGGCATTCGTGAGAGACCGACTTCCTCTCAGGGAACTTGTTCTGTAGTTTGGAAAGCCACACAGATGATCCTCTGGTTGGGAGAATGAGGATCTGGGGCAGCCTGGACCTGAAGCTGAGGCCAAAGAGAGTGGGATTAGTCTGGATAAGAGGGTTTTAAAATTTTTAAATTACTTTTTCAGAGACACAGCCTCACTATATTGCTAAGGCTGGTATCTAATTCCTGGGCTCAAGCAATCCTCCCACCTTGGTCTCCCAAAGTGTTGGGATTACAGGCATGAGTCACAATGCCTGGCCAAGGATTTTTTAAGTTGTATCCTGGTAGCTGAGGAGTTAAGTGGTCGGGGGAGGCCTTGGAGCTTGTGAACACCTTCAAACCACCATGAGAGCCTGGGACAACCGGCTCACGTTAGCACCGGCAGGAGAAATAAGTGTTATGCATGATGCTGTGTTTGGGGGCCTCTTTGTTACAGTATCATAGCATGTCTGCTCACTAAGACACTGCACTGGGGACACAGCTGCATGAGGTCAGAAAGCCTTTGTCAAGCTCATAGTTTAATGGGAGAGATAAGCCTTAACCTAGGAAAGAAAATTGTGATTACAAAATATGGTAACTGCTGTGAAAGGCATAGGCTGAGACTGTGAGAGAGAGAATAATGGGGTCCCTGATTTGGACAGTAGTCAGGGAAGGCCCCTTTGAAGAAATACATTTTTTCACTTTTTAACCATATGTATTTTATTTTTAAATGGCATTTAATGAAGCAAGACACTTATTGAATATTATATACTTACTGTTTTTCCCCTTTCGTGCAATATTGAAATATATTTCAACTTAAAACAAATAAAAAAGTCCCAAATATAACACTTCTTTTGAAAAATACAGGCACAGCTGGGCGCGGTGGCTCACGCCTGTAATCCCAGCACTTGGGAGGCCAAGATGGGAGGATCACCTGAGGTGAGGAGGTCAAGACCAGCCTGGCCACATGGCAAAACCCCATCTCTACTAAAAAGTACGAAAATTAGCCGGATGTGGTGGCAGGTGCCAAAGGACACCCTCTCTGCTGCCACCTCCATCACTGGGTTCCCTCCTGGGGCCTGGCCCTCCTCTGTTTGCTAGCTTGTCACCTAGAAAGTGCGGACGGGGCAGAGCACTCAGCCCAGGAGGGACCATAGTGGTCACGTGCTGCAGGATCCCAAAGATGCTGAGTTGGACCAAGGGGTCGACTTTGGGCTCAGGTTCCTCTCCTGGGCATTGTGAGGTCCCTCTTCTGCCATCGGTGATTGGGGGTGAGAGCTGGTGGACAGGCATAGAAATGAGGGTGGGTGCGAGTCCCGCTGTGGTCAGCCTCTCCCGCTCCTCCCCCACCCCCAGGCCAGGACAAGGGGACCCCAGGGCTGGGATTAGAGGGTGGAGGCTGGGGGCTCTGGGACTTCTGCCTCACAGCACAGCACGCCGGCCCTGTAGGCCTCTCTGGGGGTTTCACGGTGGTGCAGTGGCCTGTCTGGGTCCTGCTGCATGGGTACCCCCTTCCCTGGGGTCCCAGGTCTGTGACATCTGCTCCCCAACCTGCCAACACAAGGTGCTCCAGCCCCAAAGACCAGCACCCCCCACCCAGGGAGGTAACTCTACCCCTAGAGGCGAAGTCCGCTTAGATCCCCACCTGAGCCCGGAAAGTACATGGGGTCTGTTTCTCCCATGCAGGGTCCCAGGTCTCAGCATCTCCATGGATTATGCCCCGCCGAGGGTGTACTTGAGGCCCCTGGTTGGAATTCTGCTGGCAGGACAAGCACATGCCAGCTCCGGACCCCCCTCCCAGCATCTCTCTGGGTCCTGCATCTCCAGGCCTGGCCTACCCTGACTCCCTGCAGGGTCTCTGGGCGCCCTTGTTGCCCTGGGAGCAGAGCCGTTTGCCCAGCCTGACTCCCACCCAATTCGGCTCCTGGATCTTTCCAGCTCCCTCTTCCCCTCTCCATCACAGTCCCAGAGCCCTCAGCCTCCACCCTCTGATCCCAGCCCTGGAGTCCCCTTGTCCTGGCCTGGGGGTGGAGGAGGAGTGGGACAGTCTGACCACAGAGGGACTCGCACCCACCCTCGTTTCTACACCTGTCTGCCAGCATTCAACCCCAACCGCCGACGGCAGAAGAGGGACCTCACGACGCCCAGGAAAGGAACCTGAGCCCAAAGTCGACCCCTTGGATCCCACTCAGCATCCTTGGGCACCTGCAGCCCAGTCAAAGCCCAAAGTCGCTGGGGCCACCGGCTCCTTCCCCTTTCCCAGAGCTCAGGGCCTCTGGCTGCTCCTGCCAGGGACTTGGTGGGCTGTGCCCTGACAGTCCCAGTGCATGGTCCCTGCATCTGAGCCCCTCGTCCTTGCCCCAGCCCCACTGAGGAATCCGCCTTGGACTGCTACACACTCCAGACTGAGGTCCCTGAACCTTCCACAGGGGCCCAGGCAGAGCTCTTCACAACATTCCGGAGGGCCCCGGGGTCTGCAACCTCCCCCACTGGCCTGTTCCCCCAAATAGCACCATGGGAGAAGAGGGACTTGGCCCCCACCGGTTCCACTTGCAGGCTTGGTGTCTCCCTGCCCAGTGCCAGCAGACCCTCCCCTGGTGCCAGCAGACCTTGCACAGTGCTGGCAGGTCCCATCTCCACCTGGGGTCTTGATGCCCCCACTCAACCCCCTGGCCTGGACCCAGAGTGGGGCTTCCTCTCTCCCCTGCTCTGCTCTGGCCCCTCTCCACCATGGTGGAGAACTTGAGGGGCAGGACCCAGCTTCTGCGGGAGTGGAGGCCAAGGCGCCTGCCTCCTCCCACTCAGGGCTCCTCCCCTCCCCCTTCAGGAAGACTCCCGGAGCCCTGACAGGTGGGTCTGTCCCTTCCCCCAACCCCCCACTCTCTGTGTGCTGGTGCGCCCCTCTCAGCCTCCTGGCCACAGGCCTGCCGAGAGCACTGCTCCCCGGGTCAGGCCTCAGCTCTGTGGGGCCACACTGGGCTCCAGTCTCCTCCAATCTGACCACCATTGGGGGCCAAACCCAAGCCCCCTGACAGAACAGGAGGGAGGAAGGTGGGAGATGGGCCTGGAGGCTTGGGGGAGCTAGCCCCAGCCCAGATCAGCCTGCAGGGTGTGGGAGGAGCTGTATTTTGCTTTTAATGTGACAGACACTTAAAGGAGAGACGGGGATTCAGGGTCCATCAAACCATGGCCCATCTCCCAGGGCCTTCTCTTATTCCTGACAACTGTAATAAAAAAGCCAAGTGTGTGGCCTCCTGTTTGTGGCTCCCCAGTTGTGTGGAGACGTTATTCACAAGAAGACTCACCCTAACCAGCCCACTCTTTAGGCTCTTGCCCTGGGCCGGGGGCCAGGGAAGCAGTCAGCTCTGCACCCAAGGCTCTGTGCAGGCTCCTGTCAGCTGTAAGCCTGGGTTTAACAAAGCCTCTCCCAGGGCCCCAGGTCCTCTAAGGATG
>NW_022312833.1:0-872 GCF_002776525.5 Piliocolobus tephrosceles | reverse complement strand
GTCTCACCAGACTCTGCAACCCCAGGTGGGACAGGAGGAGGGGATACAGAGGGCTCCCCAGCCCTTCTTTGTCTGCTTGCTGTCCCCAGCCATCCTTATTCTGGCTTGCTCTGCAGCCCCCACCCTGCCCTCAAAACAGTGGAGGAGCTCTGGGTGAGACCTCAGCACACAGGTGAGGCCAGCCCTGAGGGCCGCACTGTGGAAGAGGCTGGGGCTGACTTCAGTGCATTTAAGCACATGGTGAAGAGCTGAGTGTGCGCTCCTATGAGTCTGAGCTCCTCTGAGTGTGCTCTCATCTGAGTGTGAGCTCCTCTGTGTGTGCACTCGTCTGTGTGACCTCCTCTGATTGTGCGCATGTCCGAGTGCACGCTCCTCTGAGTGTGTGCTCACCTGAGTGCGTGCTTCTCTGAGTGTGTGCTCCTCTGAGTGTGCACTCGTTTGTGTGAGCTCCTCTGAGTGTGCTCTCGTCTGAGTGTGTGCTCATCTGAGTGTGAGCTCCTCTGAGTGTGTGCTCCTCTGAGTGTGAGCTCGTCTGTGCGCTCATTTGAGCGTGAGCTTGTCTGAGTGTGAACTCGTCTGAGTGCGCTCTTGTCTGAGCACGTGCTCCCCTGAGTGCGTGCTCCCCTGAGTGCATGCTCCCCTGAGTGTGTGCTCCCCTGAGTGTGCGCTCCTCTGAGTGCGCGCTCCTCTGAGTGTTCGCTCCCCTGAGTGTGTGCTCGTCTGAGTGTGCACTCCCCTGAGTGTGAGCTCCTCTGAGTGTGCGCTCGCCTGAGTGTGCGCTACCCTGAGTGTGTGCTCGTCTGACTGTGTGCTCTTCGGAGTGCACACTCCTCTGAGTGTGATCTCCTCTGAGCACGCGCTCCCCTGAGTGC
>NW_022312830.1:0-2610 GCF_002776525.5 Piliocolobus tephrosceles | reverse complement strand
TGTGTTAATTCATCTCAGAGAGTTACATGATTCTTTTCATGGATCAGTTTGGTAGCAGTGTATTTGGGGAATCTGAGAAGGGATATTTTGGATTACGTTGAAGCTTAGGTTGACAAAGGAAATATCCTCAGATTAAAAACTAGAAAGAAGCTTCTTGAGAAAGTTTTCTGTAAAGTGAGATTTCATCTCACAGAGTTACAACTTTTTTTCATGGAGCAGTTCGCTTACACCATTTTCATGGAATCTGCAAAGGGACATTCTGGAGCACATTGAGGCCTAGGGTGAATAAGGAAATATCCACATAAAAAAAAAAAAAAACTAGAAAGAAGCTTTCTGAGAAACTGCTTTGTGATGTGTGAATTCACCTTTAGGTGTTACACTGTTCTATTCATTGAGAAGTTTGATAACACTGTTTTTGTGGAATCTGTAATAGGATATTTGGGAGCGCATTTAAGCCCATTATGACAAAGAAAATATCCTCACATAAAAGCCAAAAAGAACCTTTCTGTGAAAATTATTTGTGATGTATGAATTCATCTCACAGAGGTACAACGTTCTTTTCTCTTTTTTTTTTATTATACTTTAAGTTCTAGGGTACATGTGCATAACGTGCAGGTTTGTTACATATGTATACATGTGCCATGTTGGTGTGCTGCACCCATCAACTCGTCAGCACCCATCAATTCATCATTTATATCAGGTATAACTCCCCAATGCAATCCCTCCCCCCTCCCCCCTCCCCGTGATAGGCCCCATTGTGTGATGTTCCCCTTCCCGAGTCCAAGTGAGCTCATTGTTCAGTTCCCACCTATGAGTGAGAACATGCGGTGTTTGGTTTTCTCTTCTTGTGATAGTTTGCTAAGAATGATGGTTTCCAGCTGCATCCATGTCCCTACAAAGGACGCAAACTCATCCTTTTTTATGGCTGCATAGTATTCCCTGGTGTATATGTGCCACATTTTCTTAATCCAGTCTGTCACTGATGGACATTTGGGTTGATTCCAAGTCTCTGCTATTGGGAATAGTGCCACAATAAACATACGTGTGCATGTGTCTTTGTAGTAGCATAATTTATAATCCTTTGGGTATATACCCAGTAGTGGGATGGCTGGGTCATATGGTACATCTAGTTCTAGATCTTTGAGGAATTGCCATACTGTTTTCCATAATGGTTGAACTAGTTTACAATCCCACCAACAGTTAAAAGTGTTCCTATTTCTCCACATCCTCTCCAACACCTGTTGTTTCCTGATTTTGTAATGATTGCCATTCTAACTGGTGTGAGATGGTATCTCATTGTGGTTTTGATTTGCATTTCTCTGATGGCCAGTGATGATGAGCATTTTTTCATGTGTCTGTTGGCTGTATGAATGTCTTCTTTTGAGAAATGTCTGTTCATATCCTTTCCCCACTTTTGGATGGGGTTGTTTGTTTTTTTCTTGTATATTTGTTTGAGTTCTTTGTAGATTCTGGAAATTAGCCCTTTGTCAGATGAGTAGATTGCAAAAATTTTCTCCCATTCTGTAGGTTGCCTGTTCACTCTGATGGTAGTTTCTTTTGCTGTGCAGAAGCTCTTTAGTTTAATGAGATCCCATTTGTCAATTTTGGCTTTTGCTGCCGTTACTTTTCGTGTTTTAGACATGAAGTCCTTGCCCATGCCTATGTCCTGAATGGTACTACCTAGATTTTCTTCTAGGGTTTTTATGGTATTAGGTCTAACATTTAAGTCTCTAATCCATCTTGAATTAATCTTCGTATAAGGAGTAAGGAAAGGATCCAGTTTCAGCTTTCTACTTATGGCTAGCCAATTTTCCCAGCACCATTTATTAAATAGGGAATCCTTTCCCCATTTCTTGTTTTTCTCAGGTTTGTCAAAGATCAGATGGTTGTAGATGTGTGGCATTATTTCTGAAGGCTCCGTTCTGTTCCATTGGTCTATATCTCTGTTTTGGTACCAGTACCATGCTGTTTTGGTTACTGTAGCTTTGTAGTATAGTTTGAAGTCAGGTAGCGTGACGCCTCCGGCTTTGTCCTTTTGACTTAGGATTGTCTTGGCAATACGGGCTCTTTTTTGGTTCCATATGAACTTTAAAGCAGTTTTTTCCAATTCGGTGAAGAAACTCATTGGTAGCTTGATGGGGATGGCATTGAATCTATAAATTACCTTGGGCAGTATGGCCATTTTCACAATATTGATTCTGCCTATCCATGAGCATGGTATGTTCTTCCATTTGTTTGTGTCCTCTTTGATTTCACTGAGCAGTGGTTTGTAGTTCTCCTTGAAGAGGTCCTTTACATCCCTTGTAAGTTGGATTCCTAGGTATTTGATTCTCTTTGAAGCAATTGTGAATGGAAGTTCATTCCTGATTTGGCTCTCTGCTTGTCTGTTACTGGTGTATAAGAATGCTTGTGATTTTTGCACATTAATTTTGTATCCTGAGACTTTGCTGAAGTTGCTTATCAGCTTAAGAAGATTTTGGGCTGAGACGATGGGGTTTTCTAAATACACAATCATGTCATCTGCAAACAGGGACAATTTGACTTCCTCTTTTCCTAACTGAATACCCTTGATTTCTTTCTCTTGCCTGATTGCCCTAGCCAGAACTTCCA
>NW_022312828.1:0-3080 GCF_002776525.5 Piliocolobus tephrosceles | reverse complement strand
ACAGAGTTTCTCTCTGTCTCCCAGGCTGGAGTGCAGTGGTGGGAATTCGACTCACTGAAACCTCTGCATCCCGAGTTCAAGCAATTCACCTGCCTCAGCCTCCTGAGTAGCTGGGATTACAGGCATGCGCGACCATGCCTAGCTATTTTTTTTTTGTATTTTCAGTAGAGATGGGGTTTCACCATGTTGGCCAGGCTAGTCTCGAACTCCTGACGTTGTGATCCGCCTGTCTCGGCCTCCAAAAGTGCTGGGATTACAGGCGTGAGCCACTGCGCCTGGCCCATCCTTCCGCTGGCAGTCCCCGATCTGCTTTATTTCACATAGTTTTCATTTTCTAGAAGGTTATGTAAATTGTGTTTACAGTGCATATACTTTTGGATCTGACTTCACATAGCAAACTTGATGCAAGTATCAATAATTTAAAACAAGAATAAATCTTTGAAATTTTTTATCTTTCAAGGTAGTTTTTCCCAGACTTTGTCTTTTGAAATTCCACGTAAATTTTATAATCATCTTGACAATTTCTATACAAAAGCCTCATGAAATACCAATTAAAATTGCATTGAATCTATAGATATTTTGGGGACAAGTAACATAATGTCACATTTTTTGATCAATCAGTTTGATATAGCTCTATATTGTTAGAAATCTTAACAATTTTATCAGTTTAGAGGCCTTTTACATCTTTTGTTCAATTTATTGCTAAATAGTATGTATTTTAATACTACTGTAATTTCTAATTATTTGTTGCTTGTATATGCAAATACTCCATATCTCCCAAACTGGCTAGACACAGGTACTAGTTACTTTTTTTTTTTTTTTTTGGTAGATTCCTAAGATTTCCTGCATAGACAATCATGCCACCTCTAAATACAGATTTAATCTTTGCTTTCTAATGTGTGATGAATCCTTTCTGCATTTTTGATCTTAGAGGAAAAGCATTCAGTTTTAATCATTAAATGTTTTATCGTATATGCCTTTTATCAGGATGAGAAATTTTGCTTATATTCTTAGTTTGCTGACAGTTTTACCGTAAATGGAGATTCAATTCTGTTAAATACTTGAGATTACTGTTATGTATTTTTTTCATTAATTTAATGGTATGATTATTTAAATAGCCTTGCATTTTTGCAATTAATCATGATGCATTATCTTTTTATGGATCTTTTTATGTATCTTTTTATGTATCAGTGCATTATCTTTTTATGTATCAGTATTTAATTTTCTTAACAAATTTTTGTATTTATTTTTATGAAACATGTTGCTGTGCACTTTTCTTATATCTTTGGTTTCAGTATCAGGATAATGTTGGCCTCATATGAGTTTGAAAATGCTTTCTGCAACTCTATTTTCTGACAAAGTTGTAAAATTGGAAACGTTTCTTCCTTCAATGTTTGGTGGAATTCCCCAGGGATATCATCTGAAACTGGAGTTTTCTTTGTATGAATATTTTACCTAAAATTCTAATTTCTTCCATCACATGTCACTGTTTGCTTTGATATACAGCTATTTAGGTTATATATTACCTTTTAAGTGAGTCTGGTAGTTGCTGTCATTTAAGATAGTTGCCATTGCATCTAAAATTTGAACTTTATTGACAAGATATCTTTAACGCTGATAAGAACTGCAGTGATGCTATGTTCCTTTTTCCTGATATTTGTGGTTTTTCCTCACATTTTTTAATCAGCCTGGCTTATCAACTTTACCGATATTCCCATTCTTCTGTTTTTTATTTTATTGTTTAATTGTAATTTAATAGTTTTCTAATTAACATGAGCTCTATTTCTTTAAAAATGTTCAAATCTGTAATCTGTGTCTCAAACCACTGCTTTAGTTGAAGATTAGAAATTGACATGTTTTCTTATTTAATGCTATGTTATTTACTGTCTACATAACGATATTTCCCACGAAGGCATATAAAAAAACATTGTATTATATACGTAAATTTAAAATACTGAGACCTATTTTATGGCTCAGAAAGCAATCTATCATATTACATGTTCACTGTTTTCTTGAGGAATGTATATTCTGCTGCTGGGGTTTGTGTGACTGTCCTATGAGTATTACTTACCTTCTTTTGGTTTTACAATTATTTTTAATCTGAATTTTTAAAGATCAAATCTCTCCCCAAATTACTCAGCATTAGTCAGATTTGACTGTATTCTAAATTTAAGTCTTTGGTTTACATGAAAATTAGAATTCACAGAAAATGAATTGTCTTTTAGTGTGTCCTCAAAAAATGTTGAAAAAGTAACAAAGTTAGTGCCTTTTTAAAACTGAGATTTCTTGGATTAACGCAAATGTGTGTGAGGAAAAACATTGAATCAAGAAAAATGCTTCTCAAATTTTAGCCACATATTTATGTTGTTAATCTACCCTAAACACTAGCAGAAAGTCTCAGCTCACAGTGATGGTGTATTAAGAATAAGGATTATATGATAAGTTTTAAAACTTACCTATAATAACAGATAAATGTTGGTGACATTTGACAAAATATCTGAACAGCTGGTGGTCCAGTCAAGTTGACACATAATATTAACCATCATACAGACCCTGAAGAAGAATAAAATAATTATGTGCTAGCTATTTATTTAAGATATATTTTGCATTTAAAGGACAGCCATCTGATAGTGTGTCACAAATGAAGAAAGTACATATACAAAATTAAGTTAGTAAAGCACGTAGTTCTAGCCAGACCCTTTCAAATCTTTAATTCTGTGCAGTTATGTGGAGAAGATTTTAGAGTAGATACACTGCCTTGATATGTAAATTATACTTGTAAGGCTATACATATGGTAATATTGTAGTACATAGAAACAGGATACCATTATAAAACTTGAGTTTAGATATATATGCATTTGTATAAAATTGAATCTTAGGATTACAGTATAATGAGGTACAGACCAACAGGGGAGACCTGAGTTCTATTAAAGATGCTTATCTGAGATTCCTTGGTAGACAAATTGCCTCAAATGCCCATCACTGCCATGGAAGCTGTAATTTTATACATCTGATTCACGAAGTGAGTAGTGAATATCATTTCTTGGTGCACAGATATCTGCCTCTTGTCAGGCAGTTTT
>NW_022312826.1:0-3456 GCF_002776525.5 Piliocolobus tephrosceles | reverse complement strand
GGGGAGGAAGGTATCCAGGGGAATTCAGGGTAAAGATGCCCTGAGGCTGCTGGCAGCTGGTGAGGGGCCAGGTCCAGGAACACGCCCCAAGCTCTGGCCTCGGGAGGGGTGTGCCGAGCTTGTTGGGGAGCAAAGACAGAAGCCCAGTGAACAAAAGATGGTGAGGCGAGGAGACCCCAGTGCAGGGAGGCCGAGGGTGCAGAGGCCGAGTGGGGCTGTGCTCAGAAGAGAGGCGGTGCTGAAGGGACAGGGAGAGGTGGCCGGGGTGTTGGGAGGTGGCGGTGAGGTGGGGGCTGAGGGCACCCTCCCTGAGGGTGAGGGATAGGAAAGGCCACAGGAGAGGAGAGCAAGAAGAGCTTTGCTGGAGGCGCTGTGGGCAGCGTCGTCCTGCTCTCAGGCACTTTGTGTTTTGTGACACATCCTTTCTATGCTGAACTGAGGACCCAGGGACCTCACTGTCCCCGTATCTGTCTGTCCAGCTCCAGAGGATGAAGCTGAGACCACCCAAGCAGCGCCCACCATGACCCCTGAGCCCCCCATCAAGCCTCGCCTGGGGGAGCTGACTGTGACTGACGCCACCCCCGATTCCCTCAGCCTGTCCTGGACGGTCCCCGAGGGCCAGTTTGACCACTTCCTGGTCCAGTACAGGAATGGGGATGGGCAGCCCAAGGCGGTGCGGGTGCCGGGGCACGAGGACGGGGTCACCATCTCAGGCCTGGAGCCAGACCACAAGTACAAGATGAACCTGTATGGCTTCCACGGTGGCCAGCGCGTGGGTCCCATGTCTGTCATCGGGGTGACAGGTGAGTGGACGGTGGGAGCCCAGGATGGGGCCTGTGGGAGGGTCCCCCTTTCTCTGGTGATGGGTGAACTGGCCCAGGAAGCCCCTCTGCTCTTGGCTGAGCCTTGGTACCTTTGTGCTTTTCCCCACTTCCCTGAGGACTGACAGCTCTTCCTGGGTGGAGGAGGACCCTGTGAGCTCTGTTGGTGGCTGTCCCAAGTTCCCCAGCACTGAGCTCAGAGCTTGTCATGTGTGTTGACTGCAAGCTGAGCAAGAGCGCCCAGCTCCAAAGACGGGCCTCTCCAGGCTGACCTCCAGACCCCCACTCATGGCCACAGCTTCGCTCTCTTTCCCCGAAACCTCAAGGACATCCCCCAGGGAAGCTGCCTCACCTTCTCTGTCCCCTCTTCTCAGCTGCAGAGGAAGAAACTCCTGCCCCCACAGAACCCAGCACGGAGGCCCCGGAGCCCCCTGAGGAGCCGCTCCTGGGGGAGCTGACAGTGACAGGATCCTCCCCTGACTCGCTGAGCCTCTCCTGGACCGTCCCCCAGGGCCACTTCGACTCCTTCACCGTGCAGTACAAGGACAGGGACGGGCGGCCCCAGGTGGTGCGTGTCGGGGGCGAGGAGAGCGAGGTCACCGTGGGGGGCCTGGAGCCTGGGCGCAAATACAAGATGCACCTGTACGGCCTCCACGAGGGGCGGCGTGTGGGCCCGGTGTCCGCTGTGGGTGTGACAGGTGAGTGTTTGTGAGTGAGGCCGGGTGGGGAAGATGGACTTGGAAGATGTTGCTTTCTCTGCAACTTCACGAAAACAAAAATATTCTCACCCGTCGGGCTTCTTTTGCACGTTTCCATGCTTGGGGATCTTGCTAAGAGGCAGACTGGGATTCAACAGGTTTAGGCTAGGGCCAGAGATTCTGCATTTCCAACAAGAAATGATGCAGATGCTGCTGGCCCATGATCATATCCCTTGAGTAGCAAAGTTCCTCACAACAAAGGAATTGGACCCTCTTTTGAAATCTGTTGAAGAGAATTTTTCTGCATCCCTGATTCCTGGTAGTGTGCTTTCTCTGTGGAGTTGACTGGGGGCCGTGAAGGAAGACAGAAGGCAGTGAGGGGCAGCGTGTTGACTGCGCACTCTGGAAGCCCACCACTGGAACAGGAATAGGAACAGACCTTTCCCTCCAGTGGGCCAATTTGTTCATTCAGCAAAGAATTCCATGCCCTGATCCCGGCACTGTAATTTTAGGGTATCAGTGTCCTCTGGCCAACGACCTCCAAAAACTCACCAAAAATTGAACGGATGGAGTTATGCTCCGTGCAGTGCAGGAGGACTGTGGGCTGACTCAGGAAGAGGCTTTAGAAAGACATTGTTAGGGAACTGGTCTTGTGGTGGTATTTTGGGAAAGCGTTTAAGGAAGCAAGGTTTTGCTCTGTATTAGATGCTGTCAGGAAGAAGGGATAACCCTGTTACCAGGCGTCTCACTAAGTCTTATCTTTGCGGGGGTCAACTAGAGCAAGGCCAAAGCTGCCATTGATAAAGAAGCAACTATCACTCAGATTAGCTGGATGGGTGATGTTTGGTTATTTTTGTGCTTTGGAAAGTGTTAAGAGTTTGTCTGTACTGAGACATGATCACAGACTGGCCTTGTTCTTGCCTTGATCCATCCCACTGACTAATGATCTAGTGTGATGTTGATGTTCCATGAAATTGTCTGTGTTCAACTGGACCACGCCAAGACCAGACTGTGCCAGGCCAGTCCCAAGCAACTGTGGCCAGGCTGAGGGAAAGGGCAGCTCACGGGTGTCAGGGTTGCTTTTTTCTTTCATAGGCAGAAGCTGGAAAGTGCCACACACAAGTTCATGTTTTCATGGGGCTCACAGTTGTGGGCACAAGCGGAAAACCAGAAAGTAAGCAAAGAAGGATGAGTATGTGGAGCCCAGGGGCCAAGCCAGGATTGGGAAGGGACAATGAAGTCACCCTGACCACAAGTACCCAGGGGACAGCCAGGACCTGAGGCCAGGCAGGCCTTAGCTTGGTGACAGCTTTAGAAAGGAGGTGAAGCGTGTCAGATCATCACAGCTGGTGCAAAGGCCAGGAGGCTAGAAAGCACGGCACGTGAGAGGCACTGAGGATTGAGTGGGGTGTCCTTTGCAGTGGGTGGATTGTCCTGAAGTGTGGGAGCAGAGGAGGGGACCGCTCACCGCACCTGGGGTCTCCCAGGGATGAGGAGGTGGTTGCTCAGGTCTGTGCTGAGACGGCCCCAGCAGCTGTGCCTGTGTGAAGCTCATCCGTGGGGGCTGAAGATGGGGATGGGGTGACAGGGAGGCTGGAGGCAGGGAGGCCAGTAGGCAGTTGGTGGCCTTGGTGAGAGGTGACAGTGGCCCAAACCAGGACCGGGGACTGGAGGTGGGGAGGAAGGTATCCAGGGGAATTCAGGGTAAAGATGCCCTGAGGCTGCTGGCAGCTGGTGAGGGGCCAGGTCCAGGAACACGCCCCAAGCTCTGGCCTCGGGAGGGGTGTGCCGAGCTTGTTGGGGAGCAAAGACAGAAGCCCAGTGAACAAAAGATGGTGAGGCGAGGAGACCCCAGTGCAGGGAGGCCGAGGGTGCAGAGGCCGAGTGGGGCTGTGCTCAGAAGAGAGGCGGTGCTGAAGGGACAGGGAGAGGTGGCC
>NW_022312821.1:0-1203 GCF_002776525.5 Piliocolobus tephrosceles | reverse complement strand
TTGACTCAAGGTTTAATGGATTTACTTTGTGCAGGATGTACTTTGTTTAAAAAGTGCTTGAAGGCAGTATGCTTGTTAAAAGTCATCACACCATTCTCTAATCTCAAGTACCCAGGGACACAATACACTGTGAAAGGCCACAGGGACCTCTGCCTACGAAAGCCAAGGCATTTGGCTTGTTTCTTGGACAAGGATAAGGCATATTGTCCAAGGTTTCTCCCCATGTGATAGCCTGAGATATGGCCTCATGGGAAGGGAAAGACCTGACCGTCCCCCAGCCTGACACCTATAAAGGATCTGTGCTGAGGAGGATTAGTAAAAGAGGAAGGCCTTTTTGCAGTGGAGATAAGACGAAGGCATCTGTCTCCTGATCGTCCCTGGGAATGGCATGTCTTGGTGTAAAACTCGATCATACATTCTATTTACTGAGATAGGAGAAAACTGCCTTATGGCCGGAGGTGAGACATGCTCGTGGCAATACTGCTCCTTAATGCACCGAGATGTTTGTGTAAAGTCAAACATAAATCTGGCCTACGTGCACATCAAGGCACAGCACCTTTCCTTAAACTTATTTGTGACACAGAGATCTTTGCTCACATGTTTTCCTGCTGACCCTTTCCCCACCATTACCCTGTAGTCCTGCCATATTCCCCTCTCCGAGATGGTAGAGATAGTGATCAATAAATACTGAGGGAACTCAGAGACCAGTGCCAGTGCGGGTCCACCGTATGCTGAGTACTGGTCCCCTCGGCCCAATTTTCTTTTTCTATACTTTTCCTCTGTCTTATTTCTTTTCTCAGTCTCTCCTCCCACCTGATGAGAAACACCCACAGGTGTGGAGGGGCAGGCCACCCCTTCAATCAGGCAAATGCTTTCTTTTTTAAGTTGGGCTTTTCATTGTGTATTCAACATTCTTGATTCAGAAAGAGTGAGAGAGAAAGGCTGGTGTGGGCCCCTCCTGGGAGGCCTTACCCAATCCACAGCTCCAGCATGGTTCACATGCCCTGGAGCCCCTGCCCACAGGACAGCCCTGACTGCCCATCCACAAGCTTTGCTGTGTCTGCCATTCCTGGGCAGGCTCTGTACAGTTCAGAACTTTCTCCCAGTCCTTGAACCAAAATAACAAATACCAGAGATAGTACATTTCAAGCCAGTGGCTCTGCCCTCACCTCTAGATGCCTGTAATACTGAGCTGCTAAGCAA
>NW_022312820.1:0-1017 GCF_002776525.5 Piliocolobus tephrosceles | reverse complement strand
CATAATGGTTGAACTAGTTTACAATCCCACCAACAGTGGGATTGTAAACTAGTTCAACCATTATGGAAAACAGTATGGCGATTCCTCAAGGACCTAGAACTAGATGTACCATATGACCCAGCCATCCCACTACTGGGTATATACCCAAAGGATTATAAATTATGCTACTACAAAGACACATGCACACGTATGTTTATTGCGGCACTATTCACAATAGCAAAGACTTGGAATCAACCCAAATGTCCATCAGTGACAGACTGGATTAAGAAAATGTGGCACATATACACCATGGAATACTATGCAGCCATAAAAAAGGATGAGTTTGCGTCCTTTGTAGAGACATGGATGCAGCTGGAAACCATCATTCTTAGCAAATTATCACAAGAAGAGAAAACCAAACACCGCATGTTCTCACTCATAGGTGGGAACTGAACAATGAGCTCACTTGGACTCGGGAAGGGGAACATCACACACTGGGGCCTATCATGGGGAGGGGGGAGGGGGGAGGGATTGCATTGGGGAGTTATACCTGATATAAATGATGAATTGATGGGTGCTGACGAGTTGATGGGTGCAGCACACCAACATGGCACATGTATACATATGTAACCTGCACGTTATGCACATGTACCCTAGAACTTAAAGTATAATTAAAAAAAAAAAAAAAAAAAAGTCAGGAAACAACAGGTGTGGGAGAGGATGTGGAGAAATAGGAACACTTTTACACTCTTGGTGGGATTGTAAACTAGTACAAACATTATGGAAAACAGTATGGCAATTCCTCAAGGATCTAGAACTAGATGTACCATATGACCCAGCCATCCCACTACTGGGTATATACCCAAAGGATTATAAATCATGCTGCTATAAAGACACATGCACACGTATGTTTATTGCGGCACTATTCACAATAGCAAAGACTTGGAATCAACCCAAATGTCCATCTGTGACAGGCTGGATTGAGAAAATGTGGCACATATACACCATGGAATACTATGCCGCCATAAAAAAGGATGA
>NW_022312818.1:2647-6443 GCF_002776525.5 Piliocolobus tephrosceles | reverse complement strand
ATCTATCTATCTATCTATCTATCTATCTATCTATCTATCTATCTATCTATCCATCCATCCATCCATCCATCCATCCATCCATCTAGCTACGTATCTATCTATCAATCTTCTATCTACCATCTATGTAGATATGTAACTTTCCTTTTCATTTGGAACTTTCATTTCCTTCACTGGTGATAGATATATGTGTGGACTCTATTAAAGACTACATGTATTAGACTCTTTGCTTATTGGATGTTGAAAAGACACCAGAAGTAATAACAACAGTTAATTTCATAGGAGGAAAACATACTTTCCTTACATAGTGAAAAAGTCTTTTCATTTAAAATATTTGTTTAGTGAAAGAAACGGCTCTATCAGTGAAAACAATGTCTTCTGTGAGAGTCATTCAGCAACATTTCCTGCTCCAGACACTCACACTGGTGTACACATAGCAAATCATTTCAATTTACCAACTGTTCTGAAATTATCTGACCAAGCAGAAAGCATTAATTCGAATCCTGTTGCAAATGGACATTGAAATAGGGTCATGAACCTTGGAGGAGATGAGGAAGAATCATCTTCTCTCTGATTTGGAATGGTCGCGTTTATCATTGTTCAGTGTTTTTCCTCTTTTTATTTGTAATTAATGGCACACCGCAGTTCAGGTCTGCTGGACTTAATCTACAAACTAGGCCATTAGCAACACCAGTCTGCATGATGGCATACCAATTAAAATTAGGAGATTAAAGAGTAATGTTCCTTGCCTGGGACCACTTGGCATACCAATGACAATTTCCCTGGCTGTTGAATGAGGAAAGACTTAAATGGCAATGAACTTGATATCATTACATTTAGGGGACATTAAATGGGGGAGGGGAGATGGGAGGGTAAAGGGCCAATGTGTTAGGGTATTGGGAATTAAAAGACAGGGACAGAAGTTTTTTTGGTATTTGTTTTACTATTTGCCTGTTTATTTTTTACTTTCCAAAAATATAGAAATTCTATCTAAATTAAAAGTGGTTCCTATTGAGGGAAAAGAGAGTCAAATTCTATATTTCTTTATTCCTAAAAGATCTTAGAGTTCATTTTTTCTTTCTTTTTTTCCCTCTGTGAAATAAGAAAAGGACACCTAGCCCTAGCCTTGTATTACAGCCAGGGTTGGAGAGATGGTACAATAAATCCGTTCAGGATTCAATCTTAGAATTTTTAGAAGATGTCTAAAGAAGGGTTCTGAAACAAGAAATGGAAATTCACTCAGTTTAGCTGAAAAATAGAAAATATATTGTAGGCTTAGCCCATATAAATCTAGAGGCCCTCATGTTCTATGTTTCAGTACCCAGCCATTTTCATACCAGCATAGTCCAGCTTCCAAAATATAGTAAATAAGAATGTTATTTTCTTGGGTCTTCTGAAGACCATTAAAAATAACCTAATTCACAAACCACAGTAACACTTGCACAAATCTTCCTGTTTCTCTTGATCCCTAGACCTTTCCAGAGTCTCTCATTCAACAAGATACCTCTAGATACCTCTAGAACTTTTTCTGACAGTCAGTGCTCCCCCAGCTTTATTTTTCTATTTTAGTACATGTTCTCTGGCTTTTAAAAACCTGTCTGATTCAGGCAAGAATTCTTCCCAGTTTCCTCCCATTTTGCCAGCAGTTTACCTAGAACCTCCAACTTAAAGGAAATCTAGCCTGCAAAAATGAAGTTCCTGTAAGTATGGAAAAAGGGAGACTATTGGCAGAGGCTAATGATGATAAAGGGGAAGGTTAGGAGCACCCATACACCCATAATTTTTGTCCCTAATGCTCTCGGGTCATTCCCCAAGAAACTGGAATGATGTCAGAAACTTACCATTTTTATCTGTCTTGTTCTTGAGTCATGTCATTTATCATTCATGCTGTAGATCTGCTTTATTTTTCTCTGACTGAAGGTATGTATCGGCTTGAGTATGCTTCTTCAAAATAGAGCACCTCAAAATGGCAGCCTCAGTTCCTATGTTTTTATGACCTTCTAATTTGCATTGCCTTAATTAAGTGATTTCCAGGAGATAATTCCTAGGAGAAAGAATCTAACGGCTCAATTTGTTTCAGACATTTACTTCATGTCCAATAAACTATGGCCAAAGAGTTTTGGATCATGCTGCTTGTGCATTAGGAGATAATAGTGCTTGAGGGCTTGTCAAGGTGGAGGGGAGTGGGGGAAGGGGAAGAGAGTAAATAATGTGGCATGTTCAGTCCAGAAGATGTACTTAAACTTCTATAAAGTATTGTTGTTATTTCAAACTCAACTCGTTTTGCACATCAGTCCATTATGCTTTGTATTAAGTCCTGATTGTGTAACTGAGTGCCTTTGGACACTATTACCTGGTTTCCCTGGAGTTGACTTAAAAATCTGTTTAGAAGATTTTCTAACTGAGCAATCAGTGACCTGCTATTTCCTTCAAGATTATGAAAATTTCTGGAGGTAATTGCATGGGATTCATCTTTGGAGGAAACCTGAGGAGAGAAGACAGAGTTAGTGGAGTTGAAGTTGTACTGAAAAATCCAGGTAAACTCCAAGCCCCCAGTGATTTGTGTTCTGGAGAAACTGATGGTTTTGTTTCTCTTGGTCTGCCAAACATGTCCACTAACCTCAACAGAAAGACATAATTCTCAAACTACAATCATCAACCTATTGAACTAAGCCCTTCTTCTAAAAGATATAGGTATTTCAAATTCAATAGGCCACAAATTGTACTCCCTATACCCTCCTACATGCAAACCAAAATAAGAAACACTTTTCATTCTGCATTTTCCACTATGATGATGATGATGATGATGATGATGATGATGATGATGATGATGATTATGCTTTAACTTTTGGGATACATGTGCAGAATATGCAGGTTTGTTGCATAGGTATACACATGCCATGGTGTTTTGCTGTACCCGGCAACCCATCATCTACATTAGGTATTTCTCCTAATGGTCTCCCTCCCCTTGCACCCACCCCACAACAGGCCCTGGTGTGTGATGTTCCCCTCCCTGTGTCCATGTGTTCTCATTGTTCAGCTCCCACTTATGAGTGAGAACATGCGGTGCTTGGTTTTCTGTTTCTGTGTTAGTTTGCCAAGAATGATGGTTTCCAGCTTTATCCACATCCCTGCAAAGAACGTGAACTCATCCTTTTTTATGGCTGCCTAGTATTTCATGGTGTATATGTACCACATTTTCTTTATCCAGTCTATCATTGATGGGCATTTGGGTTGGT
Organism: Piliocolobus tephrosceles; assembly: GCF_002776525.5. Lineage (NCBI taxonomy): Eukaryota > Metazoa > Chordata > Mammalia > Primates > Cercopithecidae > Piliocolobus > Piliocolobus tephrosceles. Next base: position 3,207 of record NW_022312818.1, on the reverse strand, counting down.
TCCAAGTTTTGCTATTGCGAACAGTGCTACAATAAACATACGTGTGCATGTGTCCACTGTGATTAATGTTATTTAATTATTCAAGATAGGAAGTAATTAGAAAGTATCCAAAATTGAGAGAAGATGATTTTTGCTTGAACTATTCCTTTAGGTCTTAATTCTTCTATCTACTCCAAATGTTGTATATTATCTATTTCTAATCCATTTCTAACATGGGTTAGAAATATCTTTTTGAAAATAAAAAAAAAATGCTATGGCTTCTTATTTTCTAAAGGACAATTCAAAACTGCTTTATAAAAGCCTTTCATTGATCTTATCCTAACCTACCTTCAGAATTTCTTAAGTCTCACTACCTGTCACCTCTTTTCTTCTTGTTTTCTTATTCACTAAAATACCCTCAGGTCTTAGAATGATACCTGGGACATAGTAGGCACTCAATAAATTTTGTTTAATCAATTTCGTTTTACCATTGTCATTGTTATCCTCTTTCTTTGCTTTTGAAATTGGTCTTTCTTATTTTATTTTATTTTTTTTTATTATACTTTAAGTTCTAGGGTACA
>NW_022312818.1:1794-2547 GCF_002776525.5 Piliocolobus tephrosceles | reverse complement strand
ATTATACTTTAAGTTCTAGGGTACATGTGCATAACGTGCAGGTTTGTTACATATGTATACATGTGCCATGTTGGTGTGCTGCACCCATCAACTCGTCAGCACCCATCAATTCATCATTTATATCAGGTATAACTCCCCAATGCAATCCCTCCCCCCTCCCCCCTCCCCATGATAGGCCCCATTGTGTGATGTTCCCCTTCCCGAGTCCAAGTGAGCTCATTGTTCAGCTCCCACCTATGAGTGAGAACATGCGGTGTTTGGTTTTCTCTTCTTGTGATAGTTTGCCAAGAACGATGGTTTCCAGCTGCATCCATGTCCCTACAAAGGACGCAAACTCATCGTTTTTTATGGCTGCATAGTATTCCATGGTGTATATGTGCCACATTTTCTTAATCCAGTCTGTCACTGATGGACATTTGGGTTGATTCCAAGTCTTTGCTATTGTGAATAGTGCCGCAATAAACATACGTGTGCATGTGTCTTTGTAGTAGCATAATTTATAATCCTTTGGGTATATACCCAGTAGTGGGATGGCTGGGTCATATGGTACATCTAGTTCTAGATCCTTGAGGAATCGCCATACTGTTTTCCATAATGGTTGAACTAGTTTACAATCCCACCAACAGTGTAAAAGTGTTCCTATTTCTCCACATCCTCTCCAACACCTGTTGTTTCCTGATTTTTTAATGATTGCCATTCTAACTGGTGTGAGATGGTATCTCATTGTGGTTTTGATTTGCATTTCTCTGATGG
>NW_022312818.1:0-1784 GCF_002776525.5 Piliocolobus tephrosceles | reverse complement strand
CCATGAGCATGGTATGTTCTTCCATTTGTTTGTGTCCTCTTTGATTTCACTGAGCAGTGGTTTGTAGTTCTCCTTGAAGAGGTCCCTTACATCCCTTGTAAGTTGGATTCCTAGGTATTTTATTCTCTTTGAAGCAATTGTGAATGGAAGTTCATTCCTGATTTGGCTCTCTGCTTGTCTGTTACTGGTGTATAAGAATGCTTGTGATTTTTGCACATTAATTTTGTATCCTGAGACTTTGCTGAAGTTGCTTATCAGCTTAAGGAGATTTTGGGCTGAGACAATGGGGTTTTCTAAATATACAATCATGTCATCTGCAAACAGGGACAATTTGACTTCTTCTTTTCCTAACTGAATACCCTTGATTTCTTTCTCTTGCCTGATTGCCCTAGCCAGAACTTCCAACACTATGTTGAATAGGAGTGGTGAGAGAGGGCATCCCTGTCTTGTGCCAGTTTTCAAAGGGAACTTTTCCAGTTTTTGCCCATTCAGTATGATATTAGCTGTGGGTTTGTCATAAATAGCTCTTATTATTTTGAGGTACGTTCCATCAATACCGAATTTGTTGAGTGTTTTTAGCATGAAGGGCTGTTGAATTTTGTCAAAGGCCTTTTCTGCATCTATTGAGATAATCATGTGGTTCTTGTCTTTGGTTCTGTTTATATGCTGGATTACGTTGATTGATTTGCGAATGTTGAACCAGCCTTGCATCCCAGGGATGAAGCCCACTTGATCATGGTGGATAAGCTTTTTGATGTGCTGATGGATCCGGTTTGCCAGTATTTTATTGAGGATTTTTGCATCGTTGTTCATCAGGGATATTGGTCTAAAATTCTCTTTTTTTGTTGTGTCTCTGCCAGGCTTTGGTATCAGGATGATGTTGGCCTCATAAAATGAATTAGGGAGGATTCCCTCTTTTTCTATTGCTTGGAATAGTTTCAGAAGGAATGGTACCAGCTCCTGCTTGTACCTCTGGTAGAATTCAGCTGTGAATCCATCTGGTGCTGGACTTTTTTTGGTTGGTAGGCTATCAATTATTGCCTCAATTTCAGAGCCTGCTATTGGTCTATTCAGGGATTCAGCTTCTTCCTGGTTTAGTCTTGGGAGAGTGTAAATGTCCAGGAAATTATCCATTTCTTCTAGATTTTCTAGTTTATTTGCATAGAGGTGTTTATAGTATTCTCTGGTGGTAGTTTGTATTTCTGTGGGGGTCAGTGGTGATATCCCCTTTATCATTTTTTATTGCATCTATTTGATTCTTCTCTCTTTTCTTCTTTATTAGTCTTGCTAGTGGTCTATCAATTTTGTTGATCTTTTCAAAAAACCAACTGCTGGATTCATTGATTTTTTGGAGGGTTTTTTGAAAAGATCAACAAAATTGACAGACTGCTAGCAAGGCTAATAAAGAAGAAAAGAGAGAGGAATCAAAGAGACGCAATAAAAAATGATAAAGGGGATATCACCACCGACCCCACAGAAATACAAACTACCATCAGAGAATACTATAAACACCTCTACGCAAATCAACTAGAAAATCTAGAAGAAATGGATAATTTCCTGGACACGTACACTCTTCCAAGACTAAACCAGGAAGAAGTTGAATCCCTGAATAGACCAATAGCAGCCTCTGAAATTGAGGCAACAATTAATAGCCTACCCACCAAAAAAAGTCCAGGACCAGATGGATTCACAGCTGAATTCTACCAGAGGTACAAGGAGGAGCTGGTACCATTCCTTCTGAAACTATTCCAATCAATAGAAAAAGAGGGAATCCTCCCTAACTC
>NW_022312817.1:11079-19722 GCF_002776525.5 Piliocolobus tephrosceles | reverse complement strand
ATAAAGTAATTAATATCAGATAAATAAGAACAGAAAAACTATAACCCCAATATGACAAATGAAGAGTGGAGATCCACAAAGCATGAGAGAGAGTACTAAGTAGCTATCATAGTAATTAATTAAAGACAAAAATCCTAACCAGCTGATCAAATGAGTCCACCTACTTTCTGTCTACAACCCCTAATACCCAATGGCAATCTAAAAACCAAAAGCTGTACCATAAATAATATGAACTACTTGCTTGGGGTCAGGTTTTGTTAACACACCGAATAATGAGAAAGAAGGAGAGAGCTTCAGGAAAGTCTGGACAGGTTGAGAAAAGGAGTGGGGAGGTAGGAGAGAAGTCATTTCATTCATGGAAGAAATTTACTTTTATTTTAAGTGTAGGAAGAAATTATTCCTTATTTTAGCTGCTAGAGACTGTCCTAAAGTTTGCTGCAAGCCTCACACTAATAAACCCTGAGTGAACTTAACAAAACAGTTCTGAACTTTTTACACATAGTGTTTGATTATTCCTTCTACTTAAACTCATATCCCTTCTACTTAAACTCATAAACTCAAATCAATCACTAAGAATCATAAGCTACTTGAAGAAAACAAAGAATATTAAAGAAAAAAAATAAAGAAATCAGTCAAGGTGCCTGGAAAAGATGCTAAAAGGAAATCCAGGGAATAAAGGAGAGTTTAATAAAATATATATGCTAGTTATGAGAAATTTGAGAGATGATAGAAACCAGAAAAGAACTATAAGGATTAAGAAAATGAAGCAATCAAAAAGAATTATAGACAAATTTATAAACATTACCTAAATTAAAAATAATCGAAATAAGGCTGAAAATGAAATGAAATAAATAAAACTCAAACAGAAAATTAAAATACCAAGACAAGGGAATTACAGGTAGCAATTTTTTAAAATGTGCTAAAAAGTTAGAAGATATCAAGGATTAATCTCAGAGGGCTAATATATTTTTAATAGATGTACTGGTAAGTAGTAGGTAAGTAGTAGAGCAAGGATTTGAATCCAAAGCTTCATGCTTTGTAACAGGACATGAAAATACTAAAAACTTTCAGAGCAAGACCATATCTAGAAAAGAAAAGAAAGAAAACTATGTTGACATTTCATTAACAAAATTACATGTTGAAAGATGATGCTGCAATATTCACAGAGATTTAAGGAAAATTATTTTGAAACCAGTCAATCCATCATGTGAAATGTGAACAGAACATAGCAACAGTTAATTTTAAAGACATAATGCAAGTTCAGATCTTGTAAAGAGTAAGAAATTTAATATAAGAAATCTAAAACCCATTGGCTGTCTCTGAAAGAATTAGCACTGAAAGCATATACCACAGCCAAAGAAAATAATGTCATAAAATATAATATTTTAAACATAGTAAGTTTATAGAAGCCACTAAAATATATGTTTAATAATTTGGAAGTATAAATAATATATTCATAACATATATCATTTATATGTATGCAATATAATCAGGTAATGATAAAATATAAATATTTATACATAAATTAAAAACAAATTATTATGAACTGCAATAAAACAACCCCAGATGAACTCAACATGGGAGATTGGGGGCCAGGAGGAAATGACAGCATGCTAGTTTATCTAATATTAGAAGGAAAATGGGGTGAAGAGTAAGAGGATCAAGGAATAACTGATTTATCTTGGTGATTCATAAAAAATATGTTATAAAAAGATATATACTTGAGAAATTAACCATTAAAAATCAGTTACATATTGAAAATTTAAATTTTCTTAATAAAATTCACTGAATATCACACTATTAAAGAAAAGATATAAAAGACAAAGCAACAACATATAGCATTATTTTATTTTTCAGAGACTCACTTAAGATAAAATTTTAAAGATAAAAAAATAGGAGAAATGATATATATGCCAGCAAGTGCTGATGAAAGAAAGCTAATGTTAAAATGTTGATGAAACTCCAAACAGACTTTAATTCCATCATAAATTCTGTATTAACAAAAGGTGATATAAGAAAATATAAATCATTAAACTTTAATCACGTAAGACAAAAGCTACCACATCTATAAAGCAGAAGCAGAAAGTGAGGCATTGCCAATTCTAGAAACACAATGGCAGCATTTAACACAGAATTTTCAGAAATCAGCAAAAGAATAAAATAATAAATAAGGCAGAGGATTTGAATGACACAATAAAAGTAGTTTAGCCATTTATTCAACAAATGTTTTTGAGTACTCACTGTGTGACAGTTACTCTTTTGAGTGTTCTAGATTGTGACAGTAAAAAAGAAAAGCCCAAATCTAAAGATTTTTCCTTCTCATTTTTATAACGAAAGACAGACAATTGAAAAAGTAAATTAAATACACCACATATGACAAGGTAGTAAGTATTTGAAGAGAAAGAGGAAAGGCAGCCTGGGTGGGTGAGCAGATTGCAGTTTCACTTGGGTTTATTAGGGAAGGCTTCACTAAGAATAAGACATTGAGTAATGCTCAGAGGAGGAGTAAGAGTTAAAGCTAACAGGAGATTTTGAGTAGAACAATGACACGATCTGGTTTACATAAAATTGCAGGACTGGGTAATTTGGTGGGAAAAATAAAATTAACTGTAAGTAAGTGTGGAATGACAGGAACAGATTGGAAGCCTATAGCAATAATTCATGTAAAACATTATGGTGGCTTGGACCAACTTGCATCAGTAGAAATAGCTAAAAATGGCCAAATAGTAAATCTACAATGAAAATAAAGCAAAATGGATATACTGATAGATAGGATGGGCAGCATGGTTTATTTTCTGTATTTATATTTTAGTCAATATTCTTAATTCCTGTGTCTGGCTATTATTCCACAATTTTGTGATCATTAAAAGGAATTCAAAATATCTTCTAATTATCATAAATGCATAAGAAAGAGGACTGATGTATTATATCAAACCAAAAAGCTTAGTGTATTAGTCTGTTTTCATGCTGCTGTTAAAGACATACCTGAGACTGGTCAATTTACAAAAGAAAGTGATTTAATGGACTAACAGTCCCATAAAGCTGGGGAGACCTCACAATCATGGCAGAAGGGAGGAGCAGCAAGTCACATCTTACATGGATGGCAGCAGGCTAAAAGAATGTGCAGGGGAACTCCTGTTTTTAAAACCATCAGAGCTCATGAGACTCATTAACTCTCACAAGAACAGCACAGGAAATATCTGCTCTCATATTGAAAATCAAATCAAAAGCAAGTTAATTACTTCCTAGATACAATGCAGGTACAGGCATACAGTAAATATAGCCCTTCCAAATGGGAGAAATTTTCCAAAACAAAAGGGCTACAGGCCCCATGCAAGTCTGAAATCCAGTGGGGTAGTCAAATCTCAAAGCTCTAAAATTATCTCCTTTGACTCCATGTCTCATATCTAGGTAACACTGATGCAAGAGTTGGGTTCCCATGGTCTTGGGCAGGTCTGCCCTCATGGCTTTGCAGGATACAGCCTCCTACCTAGCTGCTTTCATGGGCTAGCATTGGGTGTCTGTGGCTTTTCCAGGAGCACAGTGCAAGCTGTCGGTGGATCTACCATTCTGGGGTGTGGAGAATGGTGGCCCTCATCTCACAGCTCCACCAGTCTGTGCCCCAGGGGGGACTCTGTGTGAGGACTCCGACACCATATTTCCCTACTACACTGCCCCAGTGGAGGTTCTCCATGAGAGTACTGCACCCACAGAAAACTGTTGCCTGGGCATTCAGGCATTTCCATACATCCTCTCAAATCTAGGTGGAGGTTCCCAAATGTCAATTATTGACTTCTGTGCACCTGCAGCCTCAACACCACATGGAAGCTGCCAAGTCTTGGGGCTTTACCCCTCTGAAACCACAGCCTGAGCTGTACCTTGGCCTCTTTTAGTCATGGCTGGAACAGCTGGGATGCAGGGAGTCTTATCCCTAGACTGCACACAGCGGAGGGACCCTGGGCCCAGCCAAGGAGACAATTTTTTCCTCCTAAACTTCCAGGCCTGTGATGGGAGGGGTTGCCACAAAGGTCTCTCACATGTCCTTCCCCATTGTCTTGGGGATTAATATTTGGCTCATTGTTACTTATGCAAATTTCAGCAGTCAGCTTGAATTTCTCCTCAGAAAATGGGATTTTCTTTTCTATTTCATTGTCAGGTGGCAGATTTTTTGAACTTTTATGCTCTGCTTCCCTTATAAAAGTGAATGCTTTCAACAGCACCCAAGTCGCATCTTTAATGCTTTGCTGCTTAGAAATTTCTTCCATCAGATACTCTAAATCAACTCTCTCAAGTTCAAAGTTCCACCAGACTCTAGGGCAGGGGCAAAATGCTGCCAGTCTCTTTGCTAAAACATAACAAGAGCAAATGTTGTTCCAGTTCCAAATAAGTTCCTCATCTCCACCTGAGACCACCTCAGCTTGGACTTTATTGTCCATGTCACTATCAGCATTTTGGACAAAGCCATTTAACAAGTCTCTAGGAAGTTCCAAACTTTCCCACATTTTCCTGTCTTCTTCTGAGTCCTCCAAACTCTTCCAACCTCTGCCTGTTCCCCAATTCTAAAGGCACTTCCACATTTTCAGGTGTCTTTTCAACAGCAACCCACTCCCTTTACCAATTTACTGTATTAGTCTGTTTTCATGCTGCTGATAAAGACATACCTGAGATTGGGCAACTTAGAAAATAAGGCAGTTTAATGGACTTACAGATCTTCATGGCTGGTGGGGGGGCTCACAATCATGGTGGAAGGCAAGGAGGAGCAAGTCACATCTTACATGGATGGCAGCAGGAAAAACCAGAGAATGAGCAGAAAAACTCTTTTTAAAACTACGTGATCTCATGAGACTCATTCACTACAATAAGAACAGTGCAGGAAACATCCACCCCCATAATTCAATTATCTCCCACATGGGAATTGTGGGAGTTACAATTCAAGATGAAGTTTGGGTGGGGACAAAGACAAACCATGTCATTAATAAATTATATATATATATATATATATATATATATACACACACACACACATATATATATACACACATATATATATATAATAACTTATATTTGGTCATCATACTTTCAATGACAGTGTAACAGGTCAGTTGTAAAAGAAACTGTGTTCACTAGGATATTTTATTTAAAAAAATTGATCTGAATACGTTGAAGATTTAAGGATAAAATAACAACAAATAACTTATTATTCATTATAATTTATTTATTTCCTTATTAACTGCCAGGGAATGTAGGCAATAACTTAAAAATGAATGATAATGAAAGCATGACACAACAAAAACTTTGGGATATGCCTGATGAATTACTCAGAGGAAATTTAGTGTTAAATTAACTTATTACAAAATAAAGACTAAAATCCAATTTTCACATGAGAAAGAGGAAAAAGGAAGAACCACATAGCACAAGATATAACGATATGATTGATATTTAAAACCCAAATAAATGTATTTTTTTAAAAAGATACTACCAAAAAAAATTATTGACATAAGTGAAAGCTGGTTATTTGTAAAAAAGCAATATTACTAAAATGCAGAAAAGTGCTTATTTCTGTTGAAAAATAAAATGATGAAATAAACAACAGCAAAACATAAAAATAGTCATATTTTTTGATACGTATGTGATCAAATAATTAAAAGAACGTACAAATTTACATCATGTATTTGAAACTCTAAACTTAACATATGATTCCCTGGTGAAATGTTATTTAACAATACTGATTTAAAAGAAGTAATAAAGAAAAAACAAAGAATAAACTTTAAAGGTGGTGAAATGCTGTTGTGATAGGTAGAAAATTGCATACCAAAGACGTTCACCTCCTATTCTCTGGAGCCTGTGAATATGTTACATCACATGTCAAAGACAAGTTATAGTACCAGATAGAAATAAGGTTTCTAATCAGATGACTTTTAAAAGAGAAAGATTCTAATGAACTATCCAAGAGGAACCAATATAACTGTAAGTCTTTAAATGTGGAAGGAGGAGGAACAAAAGTTGACGGCTAGAGTGAAGGCTAGAATGGTTAGAATGACGATGAGAAAATTATACAAACTATTCTTGCCTTGAGGAAGGAAGAGTGCCACGAAGGGGAAATGCAGGCAGCCCGAAGAGTTGGGGAATATAAGGAAACTGATGTTCCCTGATGTGTTTTGGCTGTGCCCCCACCCAAACCTCATCCTGAATTGTAATTCCCATCATCTGCACATATTGTGGGGGGGACATAGTGAGAGGCCATTGAATCATGGAGGCAGTTACCTCCATACTGTTCTCATGATAGTGAATGAATTCTTATGATTTCTGATGGTTTTATAAGAGGCTTTCCCCCTACCTTCGTTCTGCACTTCTCCTTACTGCTGCCATGTGAAAAAGAGTGTGTTTGTTTCCCCTTCTACCATGATTGTAAGGTTGCAGAGACCTCCCCAAACCTGTGGTACTGTGAGTCAATTAAACCTCTTACCTTTACAAATTCCCCCATCTCCGATATGTCTTTATAAGCAGCATGAGAACGGACTAATACACTCCTCTAGAAGCTACAAGAGAAATGCAACTCTTGATTTTAACACAAAGTTATTTCAAGCCATCAAGTTATCGCAATTCATTAAAGCAGCAATGGGAAACTAATGCAACCCATAACAAAAGCGCCAGTTCCATACAGTTAGGATGTAAATCCTATCATACTTCAAGGGATGGTTAAGCACTGTTTATATAACTTGTTCTAAAGCCCAGGAAAAGCTGGCTAGCATCCTGTAGTATTCTAAAAGGATATTTTAGAGAGTGATTGTGACATAAAAACCTAACATAGTTGACAGAATGAGAGGGAAAGAGAAAAGGGAAGCAGATGCAGTAGGGAAAAGAAAGAGAAAGATGAAGAGAAAGAAAAACTATCAGCCAAGCACATGAATAATATAGTTGAAAAAATAACACACTAAACATGGTTTACAAGGAAGTGTAAAACATGTTAATATTCAGGACTTTATTAATGAAATTCATGGCATAGGGAAATTAAATATTTTTTTCCCATAAAATATTTTTATAACATCACACATTTCTGAGATTAGATTAAAAAAGTTGTTAGACTCAAAAGAAAATGCCAGCATTAAGGAATACATGGTAATTTTTAAAAAGTAATCTCCAGCAACCATTATAATGCTGATATGTTAGAAAATTTGCACTGAATTCTACAACTGGAAAAGCCTGACTGCTGTCTTTGAAAGTATAAATCATTTACTAGAGATCTTTGTGAATAAAACTAGATAAATTATTAAGATGGTTAATTTTAGAAGAAAGGTAGAAAATTGTTGTTTAAAAAATTATATGATCATATACTCAAAAAATACTATTTAAGAAAATGTTATATAAACACTAATGTGGACTGGGCATGGTAGTTCACACCTGTAATCCCAGTACTTTGGGAGCCCAAGGCAGGTGAATCACCTGAGGTCAGGAGTTCGAGACCAGCCAAGCCAACATGGTGAAACCCCATCGCTACTAAAAATGCAAACATTTGCCAGGCATTGTGGCTCATGCCTGGAATCCCAGCTACTCGGGAGGCTGAGGCAAGATAATTGCTTGAACCTGGGAGGCAGAGGTGGCAGTGAGCAGAGATTGCACCAGTACACTCTGGCCTTGGCAATAGAGGGAGATTCTTGTCAAAAAAAAAAGCTACTGTGACTAACCTATTTATGAATGACAACAACATTATATATATCAAGTAATATTAAAACAAAGAAACAACAATAGGAACTAGAAATATTATAAGTAAAATAAATGAACACAATTATACAAAAAAATTCTTAATTTCTAGTATTTAAGTGCAATTAAAATGAGATTGTTACCATTCAATATTTTGGCAAACATTGAAAAGTTTAGGGTACTTACACATTTGTAAGGGTGTACTATAACACATAGCAATATCTGATAAGAATTTATATCCTAAACATCAACCTATAAAGTGATGTATAATTACAGAACATCTATATTATGTCACAAGTTAGCAGTTTAAAAAATTAGACAGATCTATGTGAACTGGCAGAGAGATTTTTAAATAAACAGAAACAAGTTTCAAAGTTATGTTTGTGCATGTGTATGTCCACATATATAAAGAACTACCCTGAAGGAGACACAAAAATGTTCATAGTACTCCTCAATTAAAAAGGTAATCGGATAGAGGAAACAAGTAAAGGAGAGGTCTGCTGCTTGCATTTTCTGCAAAGTGATTGATTCTCTATATATTTTGATGTAATGATAAATTAAAGTCTAAATACAACTAACACTACACTGGTGTTCATGGTCCAACTCGGGAGAATAGCAAGCATTTTATGCATATTACAGATAATTTAGTAGAGAGATTTGGTTACACAGTTGCTGGAAGACCAAGGGAGCCAATTAGAGAGAAGGAGACAACTCAGAGATCTCCAACTATAGAAACTCACTATTGCATTAGAATCAGCAGGAAAAATAAAAGAGAGCGAGAGAGAGACAGAGAAAGAGAATGGTATTACTAAATTTCAGGGGGTGAAGTCACCCGGCAGAAAGTGGAATAACCACAAGAGGGGTTGGTGGTGTAAACAAGATACCATGCTGTCATACGCACTGCCTCGGCATATAGACTGGAGGACAACGCACTGCCTCGGC
>NW_022312817.1:0-11069 GCF_002776525.5 Piliocolobus tephrosceles | reverse complement strand
GCATATAGACTGGAGGACAACGCACTGCCTCGGCATATAGACTGGAGTACATATGCCCTAGCTTTTTCCTTTTCCTCTCTCCGCTGCATCAGGCTCTGAAATCACCTGCCAGTGTCTCCCATTGGCTGAAACACAACCGGCAGCAGCTGACAAAATAACCATGAAAACTGCTTCCAGGGGTCACCATTCCAGGAAATAATATATTAGAAAATGCTGAGGAGGATGAGCCTTTTGGCAAAACATATCATTGTTTCTCTCCTTTTCCTTCCTACTAGAATTAAAAAAGATAGAAAGCAGGAACTAACTATCCGTAACCTTAAAACCTTCCTGGCAACTAAAAGGGTTAAAATTCAAGACAGAAGCTAAAATGAAAGAAGAAATTGAGGCAAGATTTTTATGTAAAGACATCACTTTATGACTGGCAGAGAGAAAATGACTACAAAGCCCAGACAAATACACAGACGTGCACAGAAAGAGTGACTGTCTTTGTTTATTTAGAACACTAATATGAACTTGGAAAGAGGAAGAAACAGTAATCTCCTTAGGCATTACACTGCTATAAAGAGAAAAAAAAGTACATGTCCCAAATTAAAGAAAAAGTGAAGCAACTCCATTTCTACCTGTAGTGCCAACCCCATGACATCTCAATTCTTCACAACGTTGGCTTTCAATTTGGAAATAATTTATTGAGGGTGAATTTTATGTCACTATGTTTGAAGAAAAACATACAAAGACACTCTTGCCCTGAAATGACTTCCTGCAAAACTCAGGAATACCCTCCTGTCTATGCCTCTCTTCCACAGAGGTATCCCAGATGCCTTTTTGTAAAAACAGCTGCGTTTGTATGCTCAGATGTGTAATTTAAAAATCAGACTGCACTCTTCAGAAAATTCCCAAGAATAAGAGTTTAACTGGCAGATTTTTATCGATTTTAAGATCCTGGAGCCTGTGATCCAAGTACACATCAAGTGACGCCAAGAAATCAGGAGGAAAAATGATGAGTGAGCTGTATGTGGTAGGCATGAACAGTTAAAGAGTGAAGCCTGCTCCAGAACATGAAAATCTGTACTAGAATCACATGGATCTTTGGTAATGAGGATATGCATAGTAATTACATCACAGTAAACACAAAGGTAATATCTTTAAAATAATCATGATGTAATTTTAAGTTGATGACGAGGTTAGAAGATGTACTTCCTGTCCTTCCTTGAGAAGTTACAGCCTGGTTTCAGATAAAGGGAGAATTCAAATATTTAATTCCCACTAAAAGGGAAACATACAGGAAAGCTAGAGCTCTTTATTAGTATAATATTTACTAATTCATTAAGTGTATCTATTAAGTGGAGCACTATTCTATGCATCAGAAGTATAGAAATGAGCAGATTTGTGCAACAGAGCTTCATACACAAATAGTAGTAGAAATAAGCAGACATAAAAACCAGACAAAAATAGAAATAAACAATTTGGTGCATATAAAGAACAATGTTTATGGTGAAAGGAATAAACTTGTATTAACTGTGTAACTGCAGAAGGAGAACTTGATAGTACTAGGATTTGAAGTAATGAATAAATGTGGAATAGCTTTAAGAAATAATGTTGTTCATTGACAAAGAATAAGCACAATACAACTGGGTATTGGATTCTAGGTATATTTGGTTTTCCAGTTTCTGGTATCATCTTAGGAGAAGGCCAATGTCACTCATTTTGATTATTTTCATAGTTTCTTTTTGTTGTTCTGATTTTCCCCTCCCTAAAATATTTTAATATGATCCCTTTATCCTTAGTACTTCCAAATTTTGCAAAAATTTGTCTTAACATGGGTCTTTTTTCTTTTATTGTACTTGTACTATTTTCTTTGGAACATTATTTTTTTCAAGTTCAGGAATTTTGACTCTACTAATTCTTGAAAATATGGTTGCTTTCACCTTGTTCAATCTATTAATTTGATGTTGCAATCCAAATTACCTAATTTCCTTTTCTTTTCTCTCTTGGTTTATATCTTCTTGACTCGCTCTCTCTTCCATTTATTCACAAATATGATCCGTATATATTCATTTTAAATCGTTCTGTTGAATTTTTACGGTCTGCTGCCACATTTTCACTTTGAAAACTCGTCTTATGGATGTCTTTTTATAGTGTCATTTTTCTGTTACATGGTTTCAATACACTGTCTTATTTCTGTGAGGATGCTAATTTTTAAATAATCTTTTGATAGCTATACTGTTTCTATTTATTCCATGTTTTCTTGTTTTCTGTTTGTTGCTATCTCTGTAGTCTGGCTGAAAATCGAACAACCCTGGCAATATTGACTTCTGGTGAAGATGCCCAGCAACAGGAACTCATCTATTGTTGGCAAAAAATGCAAAATGGTATAGCCACTTTTGAAGACAGTTTGGGAGTTTCTTATGTAGCAAGATATAGTCTCACCATACCACCCCAGAAGTCTTGCTGTTAGGTTTTCACCCAATTAATTTTAAGATATATGTACACAAAAGACTATGTATGAATGTTTGTAATGGATTTCTTTATAATTGCCAAACACTGGGAACAAACAAGATGTCTTTTTATATGCTGGGGAGGTTTGTCCCTTCCAAATCTCGTGTTGAAATGTGATTCCAAATGTTGGAATCGGGGCCTGGTGGGAGGTCATTCCATTAAGGGGGTGCATCTCCAATGAATGGTTTAGCACCATCCCCGTATGTGATAAGTGAGTTTTTGTCAGTTCATTCACACAAGATCTGGTTGTTTAAACGTTTGCCAACTCCTCACACCACTCTCTTGCTTTTGTGCTTACCATGTTGACATGCTGGCTCTCTGTTGACTGCTGTCATGATTGTAAGCTTCCTGAGGCCTCACTAGAGGCAGATGCCATCATCATGCTTCCTGTAAAGCCCACAGAACCATTAGCCAACTAAGTATTTTTTACCTAGCCTCAGGTGTTTCTTTTCTTTTGAGACAGAGTCTCAATCTGTCACCCAGGCTGGAGTACAGTGGCATGATCTTGGCTCACTGCAAACTCTGCCTCCTGGGTTAAAGTGATTCTCCTGCCTCAGCCTCCCAAGTAGCTGGGACTACAGGTGCCCGCTACCATGCCCAGCTAATATTTTTGTACTTTTAGTACAGATGGGGTTTCACCGTGTTAGCCAGGATGGTCCCGATCTCCTGACCTCGTGATCCACCCATCTAGGCCTCCCAAAGTGCTGGTATTACAGGTGTGAGCCACCATGCCCATCCCAGGTGTTTCTTTATAACAATGCAAGAATGGCTTAACACATCCTTCAGTAGGTACATGGATAAGCAAACTAAGGTATACTCATACAATAAAATACAATTCAGAACTGTTTAGGTCTATTTTGTGCTGATACAACAAAATACCTGAGACTGAGTAATTTGTGAAGAGCTGACGTTTCTTTCTCACAGTTGTGGATTCTGGGAATCCCAAGGTGAAGGTGGTGGCATCTAGTGAGGCCTACTTGCTGCATCCTTACTTAGAAGAAAGAGAAACTAGAGCTGAAGATCAAGCTAGCAAACCAGCTGAATGCTTCAAGAAGCCTCTTTTATAAAAGCCTTAGTCTCATTAATGAGAAAGGAACCCTCATGACCTAATCATCTTTTAAAGGCCCCACCCCTTAATACCATCATATTGGCAACACTTGAATCTTGGAGAGCACCCATTCAAACCATAGCAAGAGTTTAAAAGTAATAAGATAAAAAGAAACACTAAGACACAAATGAATCTTAAATGCATATTACTAAGTGAAAAAAGCCAATCTGAAAAGGCATGTTACCATTAAATGACATTCTGGAAAACGCCAAGCTATTGAGATGATAAACATGGTAGTGCCTGTCATGAATGACATGGGAAGGGATTGAACAGGTACAGCACAGGACAGTGATGCTAATTTTATATGATACTGTGACAGTGGATACACGACATAATATGTTTATCAAGAACTTGATGCAAAAAATGAACCTAATACGTGCAAATAAAATAAATGTTTAGGACCTTCAGGGATCTCATGATAAAATGCAAAAGGAGAGAATTAAATCTCACTGGATTATATCTGTGAAACAAACTTGCTGTAGGAGTTCAAGAGAAAAGGTAGAAACCTATGTATATTTGGAAATAAGTAGAGTCTCTAAGACTAAAGGCAAGCTGACCACAAGCCTGTACTCTCATTGAAGAAGTCATTTGCACAGGAATATGAGTTAATAATTCTGAAACTGCAATACATGAATAAAAGAATTGAATATTTAAGGAAATTGGTGATGGGTAGTAAAAGCCAAGTTTCTGACTGTTGTGTGTGAAGTTTCAGAGAAGAAAGAGGCGAAGGTGGAACAATCCATGTGACAATGAATTTGATTTAGAGAAATAAGTATGAACTCCTGTTGTGCTTCACACAGATACACATAGTTTCATATAGAAATATGTATGAATGTATTTATATATAATCGGCATAATATACACACATATATATTCCCTCTCAGCTTACAGGGCCTGGAAGCAACAACACTCTCATTAAAAATAAATATACTTAGAGCCAGAGCTTATTTTCAAATACCATTATCTAATAAAAGAAACCAGGAGTGCTAGCAGAAATGACTGACTCTGGGTCTGGGGCAGGATATATACAAGGTGAACAGAAAGCATTTTGTACAGCTAGAAATTAAGAAAGTATACACACACACGCTGTGTTAGTTAGTTTACATACTGTAATAAAGAACTATCTGTGACTGGGTCATTAATGAAGAGGTTTAATTGACTCACAGTTCAGCAGGTCGTACAAGAAGCATGGCTGGGAGGCCTCAGGAAACTGACAATCATGGCAGAAGACAAAGAAAAAGCAAGTCCATGTTAACATGGTAGAGTGGAAGAGACAAAGGAGGAAGTGCTACATACTTTTAAACAACCAGATTATGGGAGAACTCAATGACATAAGAACAGCAAGCAAAAAAATCTGCTCCTATGATTGAATCACCTACCATCAGGTCCCTTCCCCAACACTGGAAACTACAATTCAATATGAGATTTCCAAGGGGACACAGAGACAAACTCTACCATTTAGCACCCGGACCCTCCCAAATCTCATTTTCTTCTCACATTTCAAAATAAAATCCTGCCTTCCCAACAGTCACCCAAAGGCTTAACTCATTCTAGCATTAACTCAAAAGTCCAAATCCAAAGTCTCATCTGAGACAAGGCAAGTCTCTTTCACCTATGAGTCTATAAAATCAATAACAAGTTAGTTATTTCCAAGATACAATGGGGATACAGGCATTGAGTAAATGTTCCCATTCTAAATGGGAAAAATTGTCCAAAACAAAGCAGCTACAGACCCCATGTAAGTCTGAAACCCAGCAGCGTGGTCATTAAATATCCAAGGTCCCAAATAATCTCCTTTGACTCTATGTCTGACATCCAGGTCACACTAATGCAAGGGGTGTAATCCCAAGGCTTTGGGTAGCTCTACTCCTCTGGCTCTGTAGGGTACAGCCCCACAGCTGCTTTCACAGTCTCTCATTGAGTGCCTGTGGTTTTTCCAGGAACATGATGGAAACTGTTGGTGGATCTACAATTTTGGGGTCTGGAGGCCAGTGGCCCTCTTCTCATAGCTCCACTAGGCAGTGCCCCAGTGAAAACTCTGTGTGGGAGTTCCAACCCCACATTGCTGTTGTGCACTGCCCTAGTACAGGTTTACCATGAGGGTTCCACCCCTGCAGTAGATTTTAGCCTGTACATTCAGGCATTTCCATACATCCTTTAAAATCTAGGTGGAGGCTCCCAAGCATCAACTCTTGCCCTCTGTGCACCCACAGGCTGAACACCAAGTGGAAGCTTCCAGGGCATGGTGCTTGTCTCCTCTGAAGCAATGACCCGAGTTGTACCTTTGCCCCTTTCAGCTGCAGTTGGAGGTGGAGTAGCTACAATGCAGGCTGCCATGTCCTGAGGCCCTGGGCTGTCCCATGAAACCATTGTTTCCTCCTACTTCTCCAGGCCTGTGGTGGTATGGGCTACCCTGAAGTCTCTGACATGTCTTGGAGGCATTTCTTTCATTGTCTTGGCTATTAACATTTGGCACATCTTATGCAAATTTCTGCAGGTGGCTTAAATTCTTACCTAGAAAATGGGTTTTTCTTTACAACCACATGGTCAGGCTGCAAATTCTCCACACTTTTGTGCTCTGTTTCCCTTTAAAATATAAGTTGTAGTTTCAGATAATCTCTTTGTTCATGCAAACAGCATGTGCTATTAGAAGCAGACAGGCCTCATCTTGAATGCTTTGTCGCTTAGAAATTTCTTCCATGAGATACCCTAAATTATCTCTCTCAAGTTTAAAGTTCCACAGATCTCTAGAACAGGGGCACAATGTTGCCGGTCTCCTTGCTAAAGCATAGCAAGAGTGGTCTTTGCTCTACTTCCTGATAAGTTCCTCATTTTCATCTGAGACCACCTCAGCCTAGACTTTGCTGTCCGTATCACTATCAACATTTTGGCCACAGCCACTCAACAAGTCTCTAGGAAGTTTCAAACTTTCCCTCATCTTTCTATCTTCTTCTGAGCCCTCCAAACTTCCAAATTCTGCCCATTACCTAATTCCAAATTCACTTCCATATTTTCAGGTATCTGTATAGCAAAGCTCCACTCCCAGTACCAATTTTCTGTATTTGTTCTCACACTGCTATCAGGCAGTACTTGAGACTGGGTAATTTATGAAGAAAAGAAGTTTACTTGACTCACAATTCTTCTTACTATACAGGAAGCATGGCTAGGAAGCCTCAGGAAAGTTACAAAAGTATGTCTTACCATGACAAAGCAGGAGACAGACAGTACAAAGTGGGAAGTGCTACACAGTTTTAAACAACCAGAGAACTTATGAGAACTCACTGTTTATCATGAGAACAGCAAGAGGGAAATCTGCCCCCATGATCCAATCAACTCCCATCTGGTACCTCCCCCAACATTAGGAATTGCAATTCAACATGAGATTTTGGTGGGGACACAGAGTCAAACCATATTTCACATACACACACACATATGCACACACGCACCTACACACACACACGCACACACAATGAAGGGGACATGCCAAAGAAACACAGGAATTATTATTCAAGAGTCCATACTGATACAATATTGGAATAAATATATTGAGAGTAAACACATTGCTCATGCAGAAGAATTCTAGATAATTTATCTAGATTTCATTTTCAAGGAAGTAAAGCATAACTCCCTCCTTAAATATGGGCTGTCCATAGTGACTTTCTTCTAAATAATGCATGGGAACAAAAGAGGAAAAGAGTAACTTTACAATGAAGAAACCAGACAAATACTATTTGTGATCAAGGTTCACCTCAATACTGACAAGTCTTGAAAATACGAACCCTTGGAATATGATGAAAATGATGCTTCACTTTTATATTTTTCTTTCTGTAAACACATACCCTAGTTTAATCATGAGAAAAATGTCAGACAGGACAGAGATGAGGGACATTCTATGAAACAAAGAAAGTCTGACAAATTGTCATGGCCAAGAGTAGCCTAAGGAGACCTCATATCTAAATGTACAAAATGATATCTTGGATGGAATTTTAAAAGAGAAAAAAGTAGATTAGGTAAAAAGTTAGAAATTTTAATGAAGAATAGACTTTAGTTAATAATAATGTATCAATATCGGTTTATTAATTGTGATGAATGTGCTGAGTCAATGTAAGAAGGTAGTAATAAGGGAAAGTCTGGGTATATGGGAAGTCTGTGTACTGCAGAATTTTTCCATAAACTAAAACTATTCTTAAATGTTTCCTTAGGCCAGGCGTGGTGGCTCACACCTGTAATCCCAGCACTTTGGGAAGTCGAGGCGGGCAGATCATGAGGTCAGGAGATCAAGACCATCCTGGCTAATCCGGTGAAAGCCCATATCCACTAAAGATACAAAAAAGTAGCCGGGCATGGTGGCGGGCGCCTGTAGTCCCAGCTACTCGGGGAGCTGAGGCAGGAGAATGGCGTGAATGCGGGCGGCAGACCTTGTAGTGACCAGAGATTGCACCACTGGGCTCCAGCCGGGGCAAGAGAGTAAGACTCCGTCTCAAAAAAAAAAAACAAACAAGGCTTTCCTTAAACATACTACATGACAATGACAATTCTCACTTATACAATTTTTTAAAAATTAAAAACATTTGACCACTCAATTCTTTTTGAGAAGCTGTGTTGAAATGGCCACAAAACTGTATATTCCCTCAGGAGGTGAATTTAGCAACATCTAACTAAAACTACATAGGTTTTTTAACTCTTTGATCCCCCAAGTTCGCTTCTAAGAATTCGCTCTGAGACATGTTTCCAGTAATACAAAAATAGTTACCCAGAAAAAGTTGTATGTGGCATCATTTGTAATGACAATTATTGGGAAGAAAAAAACTGTGAACCCATACTTAAGATAATGTTTGAATAAATCATGGTCCAGCTCATATAGTAGAGTACTATGAGTCTGTGAGAATGAATGAAGATCTCTATGAAGCAGAGTGAAAAGAGCATAGTGCATGTATATATGTAATATGCTACAACTCAAGGAAATAAGGAAATAAATATTTTAACATCCGTATCTATTTGTCCTTACCTTATGTTGCTGTTTTCCCAGATCCCTTAGAATGGGGGAAAGTATCTGGTATTATACAACTACTTTTTATAGAAACTTTCAATTATTCCTTCTGATTTTCATCTAACTCTGATCTGTGCTTGTATGCACCTAGTTTCTGAGAATTGCAACAGAAAGAACCTGCTTTTTATAGCTTTTCTCCTTGTAAGTTTCATAACAGTTTTCTGAGATGTGTACGTTATTGCACTTATTGATTGTACCTAGGGGATAACGAAAAGGAAGGAACAAATACAACTCTTAATTTTCCAGTGCAAATAATGATTGAGGTTTCTTTCCTGAGAAGATGACTGGTAAACGAGTACATGTGTCGGACTGGCTGTTAGAGGGAGTAGTATTTCAAGGGCTACATTTTACATGTATTACATCCAAGTCCTGACGGTGAAATCATTTGCAGTATTATCAAAACAAAGCATCATAGCTAGAAAGATACAACTAATTGATATGTACTAAAGTTTCCTGGTTCTCAGTTTAAAAACAAAATTAGATGTGCAGCCTTCTCACATTGATTGGACCAAAAAATGCCCTTTGGTCAAATCATAGGTTCAAATAGACTCAAAAAAGGCTTAGCGTCCTAATTTTCAGGGATGCCAGTTCAACAACTGGAATACTGTTAATGAAATTATATAGCAGTTGTACCATCAGAGAAGTTATAAAGCTGAAAATTAGAAATAATTTTGGAGGAGACAAAAAAAAACTTTGGCTGCATACGTTTGCTCATAGCCTAAATTATTAATGAAAAACGTAATAGTATAATAGGTGAGTGCCTACACAATATTCAGTTTTCTTTAAAGCTGATCAATTAAAAATGCAAATGATTTCATTGACACATTGAATGTTAAGTATGCAAATCTAAATTTCTCATGATATTCATAATGACATAATGATTAATGTATTCATTATGTATACACATACCATTCAAAGCTCTCTTGTGCTGAGTGGCAGCAGCCAGAAAAGGTACAAGCTTGCCTGAATTTCTATGCAGGGATTTCTTTAAAATTACAATCAGGTTGCTGATGATTCGTAAGTCTGCATTTGTATACAAGTGTTCTATAAAAATAAAACTGTTTTTTCTTCTCTTCAGTGCTCGGTTGATTAAGTTAAAACAAATTATTCCACCACAAGCAGTTTGAGCAGTTCAAAAGAATTGATGTTTTCTCTAGGACACAATTACCTTTTTATAATAATCATATACGTCTAGTTTGCTCCAATAAATGAATTAACTGACTATATACCGAGCTAGATGTGGCTCAGACTTGAATAACATACACTGCCTATCTTCAAAGAGACCCTTCTGTCATCAAATTTCATTGCACTTAGCTTCCAAAATCTAGTGAATTGGAATTTTGGCTGAGAAAGAAGGCAGGAAAAGAAAGGCATTTTGCAACAGTAGCTAACAGTAAACTCCCTCAGCTTTTACCAGTTAGTCTATATACTTCTTTCATGTAGGGGAAATGCTGGGTGTGAAAATAATCATATTTTCCAAAAATAATCCTCCAACACACACACTCGCCATCCACCCAATCATGTGCCCCCTAGGTCTCCTTAGTGAGGTAGTGGGAGAAATAATGGGTGCATCATGTAAAGTTGTGAGTGCTCACTGATGACAGCCAATGAGAATGGATATTCTGTGGAAATTCTGATTGTGACTGCAGCAATAAGCAGACATTTAGCACAGCAATTTTTCATGAAACGATGGTGCCAATTTTTGACACACTGGTCTCCAAAAAGTCTATACCACTTTTATATTTAAGTTCCAATTGAATGCTCTAACGATGACACCAAAAACTGAGCTGCAATTCTTCATTGAATTCCCTGACTTTATTTTATTTTATTTTATTTTTTTATTATACTTTAAGTTCTAGGGTACATGTGCATAACGTGCAGGTTTGTTACATATGTATACATGTACCATGTTGGTGTGCTGCACCCATCAACTCGTCAGCACCCATCAATTCATCATTTATATCAGGTATAACTCCCCAATGCAATCCCTTCCCCCTCCCCCCTCCCCATGATAGGCCCCAGTGTGTGATGTTCCCCTTCCCGAGTCCAAGCGAGCTCATTGTTCAGTTCCCATCTATGAGTGAGAACATGTGGTGTTTGGTTTTCTCTTCTTGTGATAGTTTGCTAAGAATGATGGTTTCCAGCTGCATCCATGTCCCTACAAAGGATGCAAACTCATCCTTTTTTATGGCTGCATAGTATTCCATGGTGTATATGTGCCACATTTTCTTAATCCAGTCTGTCACTGATGGACATTTGGGTTGATTCCAAGTCTTTGCTATTGTGAATAGTGCCGCAATAAACATACGTGTGCATGTGTCTTTGTAGTAGCATAATTTATAATCCTTTGGGTATATACCCAGTAGTGGGATGGCTGGGTCATATGGTACATCTAGTTCTAGATCCTTGAGGAAT
>NW_022312811.1:0-12437 GCF_002776525.5 Piliocolobus tephrosceles | reverse complement strand
CCGTCTAAAAAAAAAAAAAAAAAAAAAAAAAGATGCGACTTGGGTGCTGTTGAAAGCATTCACTTTTATAAGGGAAGCAGAGCATAAAAGTTCGAAAAATCTGCCACCTGACAATGAAATAGAAAAGAAAATCCCATTTTCTGAGGAGAAATTCAAGTTGACTGCTGAAATTTGCATAAGTAACAATGAGCCAAATATTAATCCCCAAGACAATGGGGAGGACATGTGAGAGACCTTTGTGGCAACCCCTCCCATCACAGGCCTGGAAGTTTAGGAGGAAAAAATTGTCTCCTTGGCTGGGCCCAGGGTCCCTCTGCTGTGTGCAGTCTATGGATAAGACTCCCTGCATCCCTGCTGTTCCAGCCATGACTAAAAGAGGCCAAGGTACAGCTCAGGCTGTGGTTTCAGAGGGTTAAAGCCCCAAGACTTGGTAGCTTCCATGTGGTGTTGAGGCTGCAGGTGCACAGAAGTCAATAATTGACATTTGGGAACCTCCACCTAGATTTCAGAGGATGTATGGAAATGCCTGAATGCCCAGGCAACAGTTTTCTGTGGGTGCAGTATTCTCATGGAGAACCTCCACTGCCCACCCAATGCTAGCCCATGAAAGCAGCTAGGTAGGAGGCTGTATCCTGCAAAGCCATGAGGGCAGATCTGCCCAAGACCATGGGAACCCAACTCTTGCATCAATGTTATCTAGATATGAGACATGGAGTCAAAGGAGATAATTTTAGAGCTTTGAGATTTGACTGCCCCACTGGATTTCAGACTTGCATGGGGCCTGTAGCCCTTTTGTTTTGGAAAATTTCTCCCATTTGGAAGGGCTATATTTACTGTATGCCTGTTCCTGCATTGTATCTAGGAAGTAATTAACTTGCTTTTGATTTGATTTTCAATATGAGAGCAGATATTTCCTGTGCTGTTCTTGTGAGAGTTAATGAGTCTCATGAGCTCTGAAGGTTTTAAAAACGGGAGTTCCCCTGCACATTCTTTTTGCCTGCTGCCATCCATGTAAGATGTGACTTGCTCCTCCTCCCGTCTGCCATGATTGTGAGGCCTCCCCAGCTTTGTGGGACTGTTAGTCCATTAAATCACTTTCTTTTGTAAATTGACCAGTCTCAGGTATGTCTTTAACAGCAGCATGAAAACAGACTAATACACTAAGCTTTTTGGTTTGATATAATACATCAGTCCTCTTTATTATGCATTTATGATAATTAGAAGATGTTTTGAATTCCTTTTAATAATCACAAAATTGTGGAATAATAGCCAGACACAGGAATTAAGAATATTGACTAAGATATAAATACAGAAAATAAACCGTGCTGCCCATCCTATCTATCAGTATATCCATTTTGCTTTATTTTCATTGTAGATTTACTATTTGGCCATTTTTAGCTATTTCTGTTGATGCAGGTTGGTCCAAGCCACAATAATGTTTTACATGAATTACTGCTGTAGATTTCCAATCTGTTCCTGTCATTCCACCCTTACTGACAGTTAATTTTATTTTTCCCACCAAATTACCCAGTCCTGCAATTTTATGTAAACCAGATCGTGTCATTGTTCTACTCAAAATCTCCTGTTAGCTTTAACTCTTACTCCTCCTCTGAGCATTACTCAATGTCTTATTCTTAGTGAAGCCTTCCCTAATAAACCCAGGTGAAACTGCAATCTGCTCACCCACCCAGGCTGACTTTCCTCTTTCTCTTCAAATACTTACTACCTTGTCATATGTGGTGTATTTAATTTACTTTTTCAATTGTCTGTCTTTCGTTATAAAAATGAGAAGGTAAAATCTTTAGATCTGGACTTTTCTTTTTTACTGTCCCAATCTAGAACACTCAAAAGAGTAACTGTCACACAGTGAGTACTCAAAAACATTTCTTGAATAAATGGCTAAACTACTTTTATTGTGTCATTCAAATCCTCTGCCTTATTTATTATTTTATTCTTTTGCTGATTTCTGAAAATTCTGTGTTAAATGTTGCCATTGTGTTTTTAGAATTGGCAATGCCTCACTTTCTGCTTCTGCTTCATATATGTGGTAGCTTTTGTCTTACATGATTAAAGTTTAATGATTTATATTTTCTTATATTACCTTTTGTTAATACGGAATTTATGATGGAATTAAAGTCTGTTTGGAGTTTCATCAACATTTTAACATTAGCTTTCTTTCATCAGCACTTGCTGGCATATATATCATTTCTCCTATTTTTTTATCTTTAAAATTTTATCTTAGGTGAGTCTCTTAAATATAAAATAAGGCTATATGTTGTTGTTTTGTCTTTTATATCTTTTCTTTAATAGTGTGATAATCAGTGAATTTTATTAAGAAAATTTAAATTTTCAATATGTAACTGATTTGTAATGGTTAATTTCTCAAGTACATATCTTTTTATAACATATTTTTTATGAATCACCAAGATAAATTAGTTATTCCTTCATCCTCTCACTCTTCACCCCATTTTCCTTCTAATAATAGATAAACTAGCATACTGTCATTTTCTCCTGGCCCCCAGTCTCCCATGTTGAGTTCATCTGGGGTTGTTTTATTGCAGTTCATAATAATTTGTTTTTAATTTATGTATAAATATTTATATTTTATCATTACCTGATTATATTGCATACATATAAATGATATATGTTATGAATATATTATTTATACTTCCAAATTATTAAACATATATTTTAGTGGCTTCTATAATCTTACTATGTTTAAAATATTATATTTTATGACATTATTTTCTTTGACTGTGGTATATGCTTTCAGTGCTAATTCTTTCAGAGACAGCCGATGGGATTTAGATTTCCTATATTAAATTTCTTACTCTTTACAAGTTCTGAACTTTCATTATGTCTTTAAAATGAACTGTTGCTATGTTCTGTTCACATTTCACATAATGGATTGACTGGTTTCAAAATAATTTTCCTTAAATCTCTGTGAATATTGCAGCATCATCTTTCAACATGTAATTTTGTTAATGAAATGTCAACATAGTTTTCCTTCTTTTGTTTTCTAGATATGGTCTTGCTCTGAAAGTTTTTAGTATTTTCATGTCCTGTTACAAAGCATGAAGCTTTGGATTCAAATCCTTGCTCTACTACTTACCTACGACTTACCAGTACATCTATTAAAAATATATTAGCCCTCTTAGATTAATCCTTGATATCTTCTAACTTTTTAGCACATTTTTAAAAATTCCTATCTGTAATTCCCTTGTCTTGGTATTTTAATTTTCTGTTTGAGTTTTAGTTATTTGATTTCATTTTCAGCCTTATGTCGATTATTTTTAATTTAGGTAATGTTTATCAATTTGTCTATAATTCTTTCTGATTGCTTCATTTTCTTAATCCTTATAGTTCTTTTCTGGTTTCCATCATCTCTCAAATTTCTCATAACTAGCATATATATTTTATTAAACTCTCCTTTATTCCCTGGATTTCCTTTTAGCATCTTATCCAGGCACCTTGACTGATTTCTTTATTTTTTTATTTAATATTCTTTGTTGTCTTCAAGTAGCTTATGATTCTTAGTGATTGATTTGAGTTTATGAGTTTAAGTAGAAGGGATATGAGTTTAAGTAGAAGGGATAATCAAACACTATGTGTAAAAAGTTAAGAACTGTTTTTTTAAGTTCACTCAGGGTCTATTAGTGTGAGGCTTGCAACAAACTTTAGGACAGTCTCTAGCAGCTAAAATAAGGAACAATTTCTTCCGACACTTAAAATATAAGTAAATTTCTTCCATGAATGAAATGACTTCTCTCCTACCTCCCCACTCCATTTCTCAACCTGTCCAGACTTTCCTGAAGCTCTCTCCTTCTTTCTCATTATTCTGTGTGTTAACAAAACCTGACCCCAAGCAAGTAGTTCATATTATTTATGGTACAGCTTTTGGTTTTTAGATTGCCATTGGGTATTAGGGGTTGTAGACAGAAAGTAGGTGGACTCATTTGATCAGCTGGTTAGGATTTTTGTCTTTAATTAATTACTATGATAGCTACTTAGTACTCTCTCTCATGCTTTGTGGATCTCCACTCTTCATTTGTCATATTGGGGTTATAGTTTTTCTGTTCTTATTTATCTGATATTAATTACTTTATACCTTTTCTACATTTTTCAAAAATTTTGGAATTCCTGTTTCTTTCCATAAGATTGGAAATTAATATGGTGTGGTATGAATAAACATACACACTTGTGTGTGTGTGTCAAATATGCACACATATGCAGAGTAGTCACAAGAGATCACATAGAAGAGGACAAGTCAAGTGTATATGCTCAGACTATCTAATTAGTCCATCTTTACTATGTTTCAGAATTTTATTTTGTGTACCGGGATATTTGTGACTAGTAATTGAACAGCCAGAATGTTCCTTTATACAATGAAACAAGGAGTTTTGTATTGTATTAAAAAATTAAAAATATAATTGTCACATGTACTCTGTCATCAGTGAAATACCATGAGAATATCTAGGTCTTTTAAAAGCGTGGATATTCAAACTGCTCCTCTGCAGCAAGAATTTCCCAGCCTTGGCAACCTGTCCTGATTCAACTCTCAGTAGAAATATGTGACAAATATTCTTTTAATTTTTTTTTGTAAGAGAGACAGGGTTTCACTCTGTTGCCCAGCCTGGAGTGTAGTGGTACGATCACAGCTCACTGCACCTTTAACTCCTGAGCTGAAGTGATCCTCACACCTCAGCATTTGAGTAGCTAGGACTACAAACATATACCACCAAACCCAGATGATTTTTTAAAATTATTTTTTTAGAGATGGGGGTCTCACAGGCTCCATGACAACTCTTCCCTTAAGACTTTCACATTCTTCTTTCTACATCAAAAATGAAAAACAAAACAAAACAAAAAGTATACCATCTGAAGTCACTTTCAAAAATTCTAAAGAGTACATCTACCTGTACTCTTTAGAGTTGTCTGTGTCTTAGAGCCTCTTGAACAGGCAATGTTACAATCTTTACTAAGTTATACAAAGCTCCTGTTATCCCTCCATTAATTAGAGCAATACTTACAGATCACCTACTATGTGAAGGATACCATCCTCAGCATTGCGATACATATGTAAAGAGAATAAAACCAATCAATATTTCTTCCTTTATTAACTTACATTCTAAAGAGTATCTCAAGTATTTTCTCCTCTCATTCACAGTAGAACTAAAGCTAATGCTAAAGGGCCTAATGTTTTAAAAACCGCTAATTTAAGTCATTTGCAGCAAATTCAATAACTATAAAATACATTGGAAATAATATAGAATAATAATTACAGATCTTCTATATTGATACTTGATGGTATCAGCAGTTAATAAGTTATAAAATGGTTAAAGTTCTACTTTTATATTAAGCATTTAATATAATTTGTCTAGAAATTTTTGATGGTTTCTCCTATTTTTCCAAATTAGACTAGTAACACAGCAATTCAAAACATATTTGATTTTAAAGTATTCCAATCATTTTTAAATAAGATTCTAGTTCAGAAAAAGGGCTTTTTCAGATGAAGGCTGGGTCAGCAATCTGCCAGAGTTTCTAGTTCAGAAATGAAAATGTCAGTCACTCATAATGTTTCAAAGTATCTGGACACTTGACACTGCATAGATAGACAAATCTATGGGTGAGGGAGCTGAATTTTTATGTTATTTCTGTTGTTCCATCAGCATATACTGAGGTAATGCAGTCCCAGAGGCACTCGCTCAGTTCAGGTTAGTTTCAACAAGGTTCAAGAAATTAAGAATAGTTTAAGCCACCATATCAAGATATTCCAGGATATGTCAGCCTTTTCTGATTCAACTCCATGGATATTATAGGACAGTTATTCCTTTAACTCTTTATCATTCTTTCTTAACCTCCATGTAAAAAGAAATCCAACTAATTCATGCTACTTTTATAAATTAAGATGTATTGTCATCTTAGGGCAAAGTAATTTTTCCCTCCTCTGATACCATACCACAATGAGCTGAATGCCTTCAAAGCAGTTATATACAAATCAGCCTAAACTTGAATCAGAAAAATTTCCCTGATATTCTCCTTTAAACCTAAGAACATATTATATACATAAATCATATGGGTTTATGTATGACATATATATTCATATATATATGTCACATATATAATCTTATATATTTAATATATCTATATAATGTTGCAGTGGTATGAGAAATATGAGGTATTCAGCATCAGTTATATTGCAAATAGCTATTGCTCTCCTTGACATAGTCCCAATTTTATAAATTTTACTAAAAATAATTCACTTTTTAATCGCTTTTTGTGGTTATCAAGCATGATTTTATCAAATTCTTACATGAGGCTCAAATTGAAGATACAAAAGTTCTGATAAATACAGCAGCACTTGCCACATGTAAGCTACCTTTTAGGCCACTGATCTTATTGTACTTCATGTTATGTCTGTTCATAGAGCACTGCCATCCCATACAGCATCATTGTCTCTAAGACTTGTTTCTACCTTTATACTCTCTAATGACCTCATCTGAGACAGTGGAGATTAGGCCACAAAGCAGACTAAGAAGATGCCCCAGAATACAGTGACTCTACTCATCGCCAAAACATATACAACAGAGAAGATTATCTCACAGATCATCAAAAACATGGTCATCTGTTTCCTGGGGAAACTGAAACCTAACTAGAAACCCTTACAACTTTGAAAATGCCAGTCTGTGATCTATATCCTTGCTCTCCTACTCCTCACCATTTCTACCCCCATTAACATGGGAGTTGAAAAAGTTCAACACCTACCCATTAACACCTTGAAAGGATTTTGCTTTCTTCCTCATTCTTCCTGTTCTCTAGACATTATAGTAAGAAATTACTGTCTTAGAAAAGCTCTTGAATTTAATCTGCTATGAAAAGATTTGATTACTTTTTTCTTTGCAATTTCTTCTGTTTATATGCCTTTGGGAGAGTTTAATAAATATTTCTTTCTTATTCTTTGCTTTAAATTGATCTCTGGGAAATATTTAGGAAGTTATATGTATTCTTCACAGTTTTTCACTTTGCTTCCCTAATGCAAAGTGACAATGGATTTTCAGCTGACTATTCTATTTTTTAACAATTTTGAAAGTTTTCTTGCTGTTGTATCCATTCTTATTTTATTAGTTTAATTAAACTAAAACATTTATCCCGATTACACATTTCATTTACCTTCCTTAACACAAACTATTAATTGGAAAATAAGGTACAAAATACAATTTTTTTATATGGAACTTTTCAAATAAGTGTCCCCATCAAGTAAATATATACATTTCCAGAGAATTGACATAGTAAGGTTATACTTACTCTTATATCCCCAGCTAGTCATGCAACATGAGAAAAACCCCCAGACTTCCTGGTCCTTTAATCTTTTCATTGATAAATACAGAGGATGAGATAAGATTATTCTGAAGCTTCCTCCACATGTATAATGACCTATTATTCTAAAGCATAGTCAGTGTAGCTTCTTAGACACTCATATTTTATTCTACATTTAGCTGGGTATTCTTTGAAAATTTTTACAATAGCAAATCACCTTTTTTTATTTATCTATATGTGAGATTGACTTTTGCAATCTTGAAGACAGGACTTTAACGTAGAACCTAGAGTTGTAAAAAAGAAAATCACAAATTCTTCAGTTAGGGCACAGTGAATTCTACTTAGTTCCTGGCCTCATACACTTTACTGTAGATACAATAATGTACAATTATGATTGATTGAGAGTACACACTGAATCCTGGCTGAAAGTGTCTGATCCTTATAGGGCATCATTTTGTAGCTGATGTCTCAGCTATACCTTCTTTAGGTTATTCCAACATCATATGAAGTCATATGCTTCCATATAGTGCCAGAACGTGATACAATTTTCTTGCTCTAGAGTAGGTCCATTGGTTATGTGGGATCCTGTGTAAGGGATCACATATTCTGTGAGCTCTAGGATAGTACTGCTGATTTCGGTCTTGTGGACAGGTAAGGGAAATTCATATCAAGAATATATTTGTATTATATTCCGGCCAGGCACAGTGGCCCATGTCTGTAATCCCAGCACTTTGGGAGGCTGAGACAAGCAGATCGCTTGAGGCCAGGAGTTCCAGACCAGCCTGGGCAGCATAGTGAAATCCTAGCTCTACTAAAAATGCAAACAATAGCCGGGGGTGGTGTCATACTCCTGTAATCTCAGATACTTGGGAGGCTGAGGCATGAGAATCACTTGGGCCCTGGAGACCCAGGTTTCAGTGAGTCGAGATCATGCCACTGCACTCCAGCCTGGGTGACAGAGTGAGACTCTCTCTCTCAAAAAAAAGAGTATAATTGTATTCCACTTCAGATGATTGCTATCTCTTCTAGGATGAAATGGATTAATGTAGTCAACTTGCCAAGTGTGTATGTTCTCTTTAAAAGATGGTGACATATAGAGAACTTAGTATGTATCTGTTTCTTGTAGTTAGGGCAGCAGTAATAGATAAATCGGCTTTGGGAACAGGGAACCCTTGCTTTGGCATTTATGAATAATCGTCCTCTCAGCCAACGTAGCTACTTTGTAAATGACCCTACTGTATCAGCATAAGTGTGGCCGACCAATGCAGAGGCTGGTTGTAGCATACCAACTGAGTCATTTTGTTTACTTGATTGATTGTAGCTTCAACTTTGATATATGCTCTCTGGTGGATATTAACATGCGATACAGATCTCCACACCTGATCATTCTGATAGGTCCATGCATATGTTTCTTCCACAGAAGTTTTTCAAGCCAATCATTCAATATCTCTTTCTAGTTCCATTCAGCAACCAGCCTGTGAATCCGTATAAATTCTAACCTCAGGACTGGGACCAACTGGCGTAATAGGAACAGTTTTTTGAAAGGTGTTTAGTTCTTTGCTTCCAATGTAACTAACTTGCTGTGGAACAATATATGTCTATATTGCAATTCTTCTTTAGGCCTTGTCATAAAATTTA
This sequence comes from Piliocolobus tephrosceles, assembly GCF_002776525.5. Lineage (NCBI taxonomy): Eukaryota > Metazoa > Chordata > Mammalia > Primates > Cercopithecidae > Piliocolobus > Piliocolobus tephrosceles. The sequence continues at coordinate 3,482 of NW_022312811.1, read as the reverse complement.
CATGGTATCTTCTCCCAACACAGATATCTCTAAAACCCTGGGTCTCACTGGATCATATCTCCTAAATGATAGAACCACCAGACAAATTAGGAGACCACATATCACACCTGGAATTCAGCACTCTTGGAGGATTTTCCCTCATCACTGTCTCTCTGTGTCATTTCTAAATAGGGCTTTAGTACAACAGTCATCCATTTTCAATGTGGATCAGCTGCTGAGTTTATTCATCCATGTACCAATATTTGACTTGTTCCTCCTCTGTCAAGGGACTCCCATGCGGCTGTTTGTGTGATCTGAGGCAATAAGCCAGGAGAAAAGTGGTAGATAATGTGGGGGATCTAGGCTACTTCCTGTACAGACATTTTGTGTCCTGTGCTTTTGTTTGGTAACGAATGCATTACTTACATCCTGCAACTGATTCCTGCTGGTCCAATTCAGCCTGTGACTTGGCATGTATGATAAAAGCCAGGTTATAACAGTTCTTTCTACATAGCTAGTTTATGTCCCATCATCAGGCAATCTGTCTGTACAAGTATGAATTTGTATACTAGGAACAGGTTTTTGAAAGGTGTTTAGTTCTCTTTTTCCAATGTAACTTGCTTCAGAACAGTAGAGGTCTATATTGTGATTCTCTACTAGGTCATATATCCCAAATGACAGGACCACTTAGATCTTAATCTGGGGTTGCTGCAAAGCGTATGCTTACTCTTGACCTCATTCAAAGCTGAGTACGATATGTCATCAAATGTATGAGTTCAGCAGGATTTCTAAGAGCAGAATATGCTTCCTCAGGAACCCAAAAGAGGTCTACAATGTGCCATGCTTTCTTCTTAGTAGTGAGAGGTACTAGACGGAATCATTTGTTTTTAGCTTGAAGGGAACACCATATGCTATTAACTGTCTCCACAATTCTATGTGAGTCCTCCAGCTTTCTCTCTGGCCTGGTTTTGACAGCAATAAACAACTTGGCTTGTATCCTTTCAGGAACGTGCCTTCCCCACTGCTATCATGTAGTGTAGTTCGGTAACTGTATCTCCTACCATCAGCTGTGAACTTTAGAGATCACCTACCCAGGGCTTCTCAGTGATGCTGGTGCCTCTCGCATTAATATGCTCCTTATTGTTTTAGTAAAGGAGGCGTCCACCAGGAACACAGTCATCTTCTGAGTATCCCAATATTACATACTATATCCGCTTTAGTGTATCCAATGTTCAGAACCTTTTGATGTCTTACTTCACTCTGTATCACAGTAGTCCAAATACTTCTATTTTATACTGTAATCCACTGGCTTTTCCAAGTTTCCATTAACCATATGAGCACTGGTTGGTGCAATACCCAAGGTCTTTTCCAGAGTATTAAATTGTATGAACTGGAAGAGGAATCTCACGTGAACAAACTTACCTTTATCCAACTTCACATTTCACTGCCCCCCTGCCCTGATTTAACACTCTTGACATTTATTTCCATACATAACACTCCCAGTTCTTGCTTGTACAAGTTGGCTAGTTCTGCAAGTCATTCAGTGTGCAGCTTTTTTCTTTCATTTAAGGCCTAGAACTTCTCCAACTCCATTATCTTGTGATACAGCCTTACTTAATGATGTTGTAACCAGGAGGTAGTTAGAGGAAGATTAAAACAGTCTCTGCCTTTAAGCACAGGGGGTAGACCTAGCTTTCAACAGGGAGCAGTGGACCATTTCTGCAGGCCATAGAAATTGAAGATTTGAAATGTGTTACCCAGATATTCCTAACTTGATGTTTTGGAGGCCCTTTCCTTCCCAGTCAGTCTTGACATTGAGGTAGCAGACGTGATGAGACTAAGAGTTCAAAATTTGCTGCCATTCTGATTACAGCTTTGAACTGAGCTTTTTCTGCCCTCCCAGTCCAGGAAGTGAGTCTCATTCAGTACTGCCAAGAAACACTTGTGATTTTTCCAAGTAATGTTGAATTGCTGATTATCACTCTCAGCATCTTATTAATAAAATTAATAAATCCTATTAATTATTAAATATAAATTAAATATGTGTGCTCACATAATGAAATCAACAAATTATACAATATCAATTGCTCCCATCAACAGCTATCCAGTTGCACTGCTTTATTATTTTCTCCATTAGATATAAATACCCCAGTGCATTTGTCTTTCACGGACACAACCCAGGCCTAGAGAAAACTTGAGAAGGTCATGAGATGAGCTTTTAAGTATGAGAATTTGGAAGTTTGGATATCTATGCTGCTCTCTGTTCTGCAGCCCCATTGATTCTAGATCTCTCTAGGTACAAAATCTGAAACTAGTATTTTCTCATCAAATGCCTTCAGTCCTCAATTATCCTCAGTGGCCTGATAGTAACATGACTAGGTGACTGTGCATTCCCTTAGATTACTACTAAGTTTCACTTCAGTTAAAACCTGGAAATCTTTGCATACAAAAATTTTAATATGCAGAGTATGCATTTGGCTTAATGATTCCTATTGTCACTTAATGAAATAAGCTTAAAATGAGGGGAGTACAAGCAACAGGAGAATAGACCAGTTTGTTATTTGTGTAATTCTCTAATGTATTCTAAACCATTTTAAATGTTTAAACGAAAGTTAAACTGTAACATGGGGAACATTTATCATGAGCTGTTTTCTGTCTTGCTTTAGGAATTGTTTCTACCCCTTGGGTGAATTTGCACCCTCAGGTTCTACGTTCCGATATGTGGAATGATGCTATTAATTTATGCTTTATATGAACATTGAATATTTTAGGTAGTTTGTTTTATTCATTTTTGTAAACCCAAAACTTAACAAGCCAACAAAAATAACCAAAAAATGGAAACAAAAATTAAAACTAACAATAATAAGAGAAAAAAAGCTTCTATTGTTCAGCTATTGTCCTATAATAAAGCACTGAAAAAGTCAGTAGCATACAAGAGTATAGAAATATCATGCTAATAAACCTCTGGTCAGCTGGAGCAGATCCATATAAGGCTGCAGGTCTGTGAACCAATGAGAATGGCTCTGCTTCATGCTTTTCTAGGACTAGTGGACTTCCTGGAAATAGAGTAGGAAAGAAGATATATAGAATACAACCTGATTGATGATTTGAGCGATACACCAGACACGCAAATTATATTGCCTTTAAAATATTTGAGAAAGTTGAAATTATACAAACTATTTTCATTATTTTCTTTAAAAATATTGATTTAGTATTTGTATATCATGTGCCAAACATTGTGGTAAATCCTAGAGATGCAAAGTTGAGTAAAGCAGACATATTGTCTTCCTCTAGGAAGCTCACATTATGATGTATCCAAGAATGGATGTTCAAGCTAAAATCCCAGATTCTAATTTGGCAAATCTCTTTTTCACGTGGCTATATTTCAACTTGGGTAAATGTACATAAGAAAAGTTTTACTTATTTTTTAAAAAAATTGTCCGTTGGTGGGATTGTAAACTAGTTCAACCATTATGGAAAACAGTATGGCGATTCCTCAAGGA
>NW_022312809.1:0-2716 GCF_002776525.5 Piliocolobus tephrosceles | reverse complement strand
AAAAAAAAAAAAAAAAAAAAAAAAAAAAAAAAAAAAGCAGGGGTTGCAATTCTAGTCTCTGATAAAACAGACTGTAAGCCAACGAAGATCAAAAGAGACAAAGAAGGCCATTACATAATGGTAAAGGGAACAATGCAACAAGAAGAGCTAACTATGCACCCAATACAGGAGCCCCCAGATTCACAAAGCAAGTTCTTAGAGACCTCCATTAGACTCCCACACAATAATAGGGAGACTTTAACACCCCACTGTCAGTATTAGATCAACAAGACAGAAAATTGACAAATATATTCAGGACTTGCACTCAGTTCTGGACCAAGCGGACCTGATAGACATCTATGAAACTCTCCACCCAAAACGGAATATACATTCTCCTCAGCACCACATTCCACTTATTCTAAAATTGACCACATAATTGGAAGTAAAACACTCCTCAGCAAATGCAAAAGAACAGAAATAATAACAAACAGTCTCTCAGACCACAGTGCAATCAAATTAGAACTCAGGATTAAGAAACTCACTCAAAAATCACACAACTACATGGAACCTGAACAACCTGCCCCTTAATGATTACTGGGTAAATAACAAAATTAAGGCAGATATAAATAAGTTATTTGAAACCAATGAGAACAAAGACACAACTTACCAGAATCTCTGGGACACAGCTAAAGCAGTGTTTGGAGAGAAATTTATAGCACTAAATGCCCACAGGAGAAAGTGGGAAAGATCTAAATTGACACCCTAACATCACAATTAAAAGAACTAGAGAAGTAGCAGCAAACAAATTCAAAAACTAGCAGAAGACAAAAAATAACTAAGATCAGAGCAGAACTGAAGGAGAGAGAGACATGAAAAACCCTTTTAAAAAAATCAGTGAATCCAGGAGCTAGTTTTTTGAAAAGATTAACAAAACAGATAGACCGCTAGCCAGACTAACGAAGAAGTGAGAAGAATCAAATAGGCACAATAAAAAATGACAAAGGGGATAGATATCACTACTGATCCCACAGAAATACAAATTACCATCAGAGAATACCATAAATACCTCTATGCAAATAAACCAGAAAATCTAGAAGAAATGGTAAATTCCTGGACACACACACCCGCTGAAGTCTAACCAGGAAGAAATCGAATCCCTGAATAGAACAATAACAAGTTCGGAAATTGAGGCAATAACTAATAGCCTACTAACAAAAAAAAGTCCAGGACCAGATAGATTCACAGCCGAATTCTACCAGAGATACAAAGAGGAGCTGGTACCATTCCTTTGGAAACTATTCCAAACAACAGAAAAAGAGGGGCTCCTCCCCAACTCATTTAATGAGGCTAGCATCATCCTGATACCAAAACCTGGCAGAGACACAACAAAAAAATAAAATTTCAGGCCAATATCCCTGATGGACATTGATGTGAAAATCCTCAATAAAACACCAGCAAACCATATCCGCAGCACATCAAAAAGCTTATCCACCATGACCGACTTGGTTTCATTCCTGGGTTGCAAGGCTGTTTCAACATATGCAAATCAATAAATGTAATCCGTGACATAAACAGAACCAATAACAAAAACTACATGTTTATCTCAATAGATGCAGAAAAGGTCTTCAACAAAATTCAACACCCCTTCATGCTAAAAGCTCTCAATAAACTAGGTATTGATGGGACATATCTCAAAATAATAAGAGCTATTTATGACAAACCCATAGCCAATATCATACTGAATGGGTAAAAACTGGAAGTATTCCCTTTGAAAACTGGCACGAGGATGCCCTCTCTCACCACTCCTATTCAACATAGTATTGGCAGTTCTGGCCAGGGTCAGGCAAGAGAAAGAAATAAAGGGTCCTCAGATAGGAAAACAGGAAGTCAGATTGTCTCTGTTTGCAGATGACATGATTGTATATTTAGAAAACCCCATCGTCTCAGCCCAAAATCTCCTTAAGCTGATAAGCAAATTTAGCAAAGTCTCAGGATACAAAATCAGTGTGCAAAAATCACAAGCATTCCTATACACCAATAACAGACAGACAGAGAGCCAAATCATGAGTGAACTCCAATTCAAAATTGCTACAAAGAGAATAAAATACCTAGGAGTACAACTTACAAGGGATGTAAAAGACCTCTTCAAGGAGAACTACAAACCACTGCTCAAGGAAATAAGAGAGGACAAAAACAAATGGAAGAACATTCCATGCTCATGGATAGGAAGAATCAATATCATGAAAATGTCCATATTGCCCAAGGTTATTTATAGATTCAGTGCTATCCCCACTGATCTACTATTGACTTTCTTCACAGAATTAGAAAAAACTACTTTAAATTTCATATGAAACCAAGAAAGAGCCTGTATAGCCAAGGTAATCCTAAGCAAAACAAACAAAGCTGGAGGCATCACGCAACTCAACTTCAAACTATACTACAAGGCTACAGTAACCAAAACAGCATGGTATTGGTACCAAAACAGTTATATAGACAAATGGAACAGAAAAGAGGTTTCAGAAATAACACCATACATCTATAACCATCTGATCTTTGACAAACTTGACAAAAACAAGCAATGGGGAAAGGATTCTCTATTTAATAAATCGTGCTGGGAAAACTGGCTAGCCACAAGTAGAAAGCTGAAACTGGATCCCTTCCTTACACCTTATACAAAAATTAACTCAAGATGAAATCAAGACTTAAACATAAGACCTAAAACCATAGAAACCCTAGA
>NW_022312808.1:2915-5622 GCF_002776525.5 Piliocolobus tephrosceles | reverse complement strand
TATATATATATATATATATATATATATATATATATATATCCATATGTTAATGTGTTCGCTGCAATTTCTATAAGTACAACTTGAAGAGATAGTTCCATAAAATCACAATCAATCGAACAGAGTAATATATTGGTAATTAGTTTTTTTTTTTTTTTTTTTTTTTTTTTTTTCAAACTGGCAGTCTATATATATATATATATATATATATAAGTACGTATATACATCGACATAGGGACATGTGTATAAACAAAAAACATACTTATACATGTATGTATGTGTACATGTGAATTTTTATTTATTTGCCAAAAAAATGTTTTTAGTTTTTTACTATTTTTTTCATGATTTAAAAAAAATAAAAATAAAAGCGAGCTTATAAATTTATGATCATATCAAAAAAAACACGTATAAAAAAACACGTATAAAAAAAACACGTATAAAAAAAACACGTATAAAAAAAAGTATAAAAAAACGTACAAAAAAAACTATGCATTTTCAACTACCTTTTGTTAATCATATCACACCCTTAAGAAAAAATGGAAAAACTAAAAACTGACTCAGAAAAAACCAATAAGAAAGTATCTAATAAAGAACAAGAAAGTAATTATAACAGTGGTAATAATAGTAATAACAACAGCGACAACGAAAACAACGACAATGAAAACAACGACAATGAAAACAACGACAACGAAAACAACGACAACGAAAACAACGACAACGAAAACAACGACAACGATGATAATGACAACGATGATAATGACAATGAAAACAACGACAACAACAGCGACAGTAATAACAACAACAATAACAGTAGTAGTAAAATAATGCCACATGAAAATAAAACAAATGAAAAAAAAACAAATGAAAAAAAAACAAATGAAAAAAAAACAAATGTAAAAAAAACTCAGAAAAAGGCTATTTTAAAAAAAACGAAAGAAAAAGTATTAATTTCACCTAAAAATAATAATAATAATATAAAAATACCTGTAAATAAATTAAAAAAAAAAATAAACACTGTAAGTATGTTCCCGCCTCCCCCTCCTCCTCCTCCCCCTCCTCTTGGTTTATTTCCACCAAAAAATATAAATAATTCAGAAGAATGGAATTTCAGAAAAAAATTTAATATTAAACATGACTCGAATAGTAGTAGTAAACATAATCCAATAGCTGTTAATAATTTTAATATTCATTCAGTCCCCACCTCTGTCCCTAATATAAATAATAACATAAAAAAAAATACGCCTACGAATACAAGCGATAATATACATACAACAGGTAATTATATTACTAAACGTCATAATAAATATTATAAACACAACCTAAATGAAAATAATCAAATTGAAAATGAAAAAAATGAAAAAAATGAAAAAAATAAAAACGAAAAACATAAAAACGAAAAAAATAAAAATGAAAAAAATAAAAATGAAAAAAATAAAAATGAAAAAAATAAAAACGACAACAAACACATAGAAATCAACGACAATGACAACAGCAACAACAACCACAACCACAACCAAATACATAGCCATTTTAATAAACATATACATAAACAACAAAATTATATTTTTAAAACAACCCCTATACAACCAGCTCTTCCTCCTCCTATGAGTGGTAAACCTAATTATCTTAGACCTTCTACTCCCACACCCACTACTACTACTAATAATACAACCACAACTACTACTATTTCGAATAAAATTAATCATAATACCCCTTTTAGTTATAGTCCTAATATAAACAATAATTCGAACATTAATTTAAGTTGTATGTCTAATTTTAATACAAATATAAATACGAATTTTCAACCAAACATATATTACAACAATAATTCAAAAAAAAATTATAATTTAATTAATTCATATGAATATGGTAATTATCCAACCATGCCCCCAACACTAAGACCAGCCCCACAACATCATCAACAACATCAAAGTACTCAAACACCAATTAATATTAATCTTAAAAAAAAATATATTTTTTTATCACATAACGAATTATTATCACAACCTCAACATAACAACAATCCTAACAATAATCTTAACAACAATCCTAACAATAATCTTAACAACAATCCTAACATTAATTATATGTACACGGATATGCCACTTCATCAAGACCTTAATAATAAAAAATTAACATTCTCTCCAAACATACAACATAATTATGTAAGTACAATAGGACCTACACCATATTCAAATCAATATTTCATTAATCCATTGCTTGATTCAGGTATTTTTTTTTTTTTACTAATAATTATGTGTATGTATATGTGTGTGTGTATACCTATATGTTTGTATGTATATATTTATATGGAAAAATATCTTAACTTATTCATTTTTTTTTTTTTTTTTTTTATTAACGTATTATAAGATTATGCATATATCCCGATTAGTTATATTGTTTGTTCATTCGTTTGTTCATTCGTTTGTTCGCTCGTTTTTACTCCCGTTTACTTGTTTATGTTTTACTTGTTTATTTTATTTTATTTTTTTTTCACAGTTTCAACTAAACCATCGCACAACCATCTACAACCTAACGAATTCAATGATGACAAACACATTTTCCAAACTTATAAAAATAGTATGGAGGATAATGGAATGTATAGACAGTTTCCACCAAGAAATTTTGTTAACGAGCCTAGTAATACAAACATATATACAAAAATATATACAAACATATATACAAACATATATACAAACATATATACAAA
>NW_022312808.1:2562-2905 GCF_002776525.5 Piliocolobus tephrosceles | reverse complement strand
ACAAACATATATACAAACATATATACAAACATATATACAAACATATACACAAACATATATACATAGATATGTATATGTATATACTTAAACGTTTATATACGTTTATGTAAATATGTTTGGTTAATTTGTTCGATTAAATATTTTTTTTATTCTTTTTACACTGTTCAAAATATTTTATTTTTTATTTTTTTTTTCTAACAGATATGAATATGTGGAATAAAAACACTAATGTACCCATGCCAAACAGCATGTATGATAACAATCCTGCTAATACAACGTATCCTATGATCTGTAAGAACTTTTTTTTTTTTTTTTTTTTTTTTTTTTTTTTTTTTTTTTTTTT
>NW_022312808.1:0-2462 GCF_002776525.5 Piliocolobus tephrosceles | reverse complement strand
AATTTTTTTTTTTTTTTTTTTTTTTTTTTTTTTTTTGCCTTTTCATTTCGTTATGTTCAGTTTTTAAATAAAGAAAAATTTGGTATTTAATTTTATACATATAAATGTTATAAGTATATATTTATTTTTATTTTATATACTTCTTTTTTTTTTTTTTTAGATGATCAATACATGGATAAAATGAAGTATAAAGATAAAACAATGATAATGAACAATCCACCAGTTGATAAAAAACAACATAATATAATTGTGACCAATGTAGGTTTTTTTTTTTTTTTTTTTTTTTTCCATATCCATTTATCTTTTTGAACAACTTATGTTATTACTCATAAGAAAAATTATACGTATTTATAAAAATAAAATGGGTATTATATATGTATATACATTTAAATAAACACACGTTTCATGTTTGATCAATTTATAGATACCTAAGAATTTATCTTCTAGAGAAATTATGGAAACATTTAGGTGTATGGGAAATGTGTTGCGAGCGGATATTATGCTGACAAGCAAGGTATTTTACGTATTCATACCTTTTAGCTATATATATATATATATATATATATATATGTGTGTGTGTGTGTGTGTGTCTCATATTTTTTTCAATATGGCTAACTATTTTTTTTTTTTTCAATATGGCTAACTATTTTTTTTTTTTTCAATATGGCTAGCTATTTTTTTTTTTTCAATATGGCTAGCTATTTTTTTTTTTCAAACTGACTAGCTATTTTTTTTTTTTTTTTTTATGCACATTTGTAAATTTGTACTTGTATAGGGTGAACATTCCGGTTGTGCTTATGTGACCTTCCCCGATTTTGAATCAGCCTCTATCGCAGCTAGTAATAAAAAATTATGACATTTATAACGTAAATAACTTAACATAATAGAGTTACATAAAAATTAATTATATTTACAACTAAATATTCACTCGTGTTAATTTTTTTTTTTTTTTTTTATCAGATCGATATGATGGTGGTACATTTAACAATCATAAAATAAAGGTTTTTGTGGAATAAGACATAATAATAAAAATAAAATATAATAAAATAAGCAGACGAATAAACAACCAAGCAAACAAATGAACAAATGAACAAATGAACAAATGAACAAACGAACGAAAAAAAAACGAACGAAAAAAAAATGAACGAAAAAAAAATAAATGAAAAAAAAATGAGCCAAAAAAAATGAACGAAAAAAAAGTGAACGAAAAAAAAGTGAACCAAAAAAAAAAAGAACAATAGAACAAATGGGCAAACAATTGAACGAACAAACAAATAAATGAAATAAATAATATTTTGCATCATATACGTTTGTACAGACATTTGTGTCTACATATATTTATGCAACTAGTACATATATACATATATATACATATATATATTTATATATACATATATATATTTATATATACATATATATACATATATATATTTATATATACATATATGGAATTGAGGCGTTTCCATTATTATTTTTAAAAAGTATTGCCAACGTATTTAATTAAAACAATTTTTAATTATGTACTTACATATTACATTTATTACAATTATTATTGTAATTATTTTTATTATATATATATATATATATATATGTGAAAAAAAACCATATGTGTGTATTCGTCATTCCCTATGTATTTTGGGAAATATATAAATAATCATTCGTCTGTACAATTTCAAATATAAATACTCTGACAACCGCGTAATAGTATTATATATATATATATATATATATATATATACTTACATTTTTATTTATATGTTGATTTGCATATGTCCATTCACTAATAAGAACATGTGCATACCCATACACACAATAATATATATATATACATATATACATATATACATATATATGTGTGTGTATACGTCTACTGATTTATAGATATGTATATTTTGATATAACTGATACTACTTTATTTATATGTGTGATTATTCATTTTTTATAAATATAAAAAAAAAAAAAAAAAAAAAATTAATCATTGTATAATTTGTATAATGCTTATTTAAATGCATTAACATTACGTATGTTTTTATTTGTATGTCATTACATATGATTCGTCACCTATATGTTGTCACATTTATGTCTTTAGAAATATTATTAAGACATTTTTTTTTTTTTTTTTTTTCTCCTTTTTTTTTTTTTTTTACACATTTTAAATTATTTAATATATTTTTTAAATTTTTTCTTTTTTTGTATTTATTAAAATTATGAAAGCTTATAATATATATATATATATATATATATATATAAATTGATTATTAGTTTAAATATGTATATATGTGCATCTCTGAATTTTTATAGATTTATGACATTATATACGTGCACATATGTTTAAACCTACAGAAAGTATAAATACAACAGCGTTTGTATATTTCATTTTATTATTTTTTTTTAAATTACCAAATGAACAAATATGTGCATAAATTTAGTAACGATGCGATAAAAAAAAAAAAAAAAAAAAA
>NW_022312807.1:0-7118 GCF_002776525.5 Piliocolobus tephrosceles | reverse complement strand
AAGAAGTCAAATTGTCCCTGTTTGCAGATGACATGATTGTATATTTACACAACCCCATTGTCTCAGCCCAAAATCTCCTTAAGCTGATAAGCAACTTCAGCAAAGTCTCAAGATGCAAAATCAATGTGCAAAACTCACAAGCATTCTTAAACACCAGTAACAGACAAACAGAGAGCCAATCATGAATGAACTTCCATTTGCAATTGCTTCAGAGAGAATAAAATACCTAGGAATCCAAAAGGGATGTAAAGGACCTCTTCAAGGAGAACTACAAGCCACTGCTCAGTGAAATAAAAGAGGACACTAACAAATGGAAGAACATACCATGCTCATGGATAGAAAGAATCAATATTGTGAAAATGGCCATACTGCCCAAGGTAATTTTTAGATTCAGTGCCATCCCCATCAATCTACCAATGACCTTCTTCACAGAATTGGATAAATCTGCTTTAAAGTTCATGTGGAAGAAAAAAGAGCCCGCATTGCCAAGACAATCCAAAGTCGAAAGAACAAAGCTGGAAACATTTCATTACCTGACTTCAAACTATACTACAAGGCTACAGTAATCAAAACAGCATGGTACTGACACAAAAACAGAGATATAGACCAATGAAACAGAACAGAGCCCTTGGAAATAATACCACACATCAACAGCCATCTGATCTTTGACAAACGTGACAAAAATAAGAAATGGGGAAAGGATTCCCCATTGACTAAATGGTGCTAGGAAAATTGGCTAGCCATAAGTAGAAAGCTGATACTGGATCCTTTCCTTACTCCTTATATGAAAATTAATTCAAGATGGATTAGAGACTTAAATGTTAGACCTAGTACCATAAAAACCCTAGAAGAAAACCTAGGAGGTACCATTCAGGACATAGGCATGGGCAAGGACTTCATGTCTAAAACACCAAAAGCAACAGCAACAAAAGCCAAAATTGACAAATGGGATATGATTAAACTAAACAGCTTCTGCACAGCAAAAGAAACTACCATCAGAGTGAACAGGCAACCTAAAGAACGGGAGAAAATGTTTTGCAATCTACTCGTTTGTGTCTTCTTTTATTTTCTTGAGCAGTGGTTTGTAGTTCTCCTTGAAGAGATCGTTCACATCCCTTGTAAGTTGTTTTCCTAGATATTTTATTGTCTTTAAACTATTGGGCATGGGAGTTCACTCATGAATTGGCTCTCTGTTTGTCTGTTATTGTTGTTTAAGGATGCTTGTGATTTTTGTACGTTGATTTTGCATACTGAGACTTTGTTGAATTTGCTTACTAGTTTAAGGAGATTTTGGGCTGAGACGATGGGGTTTTCTAAACATACAATTATGTCATCTGAAAACAGAGACAATTTGACTTCCTCTTTTCCTAATTGAATATCCTTTATTTCTTTCTCCTGCCTGATTGCCCTGGCCAGAACTTCCCTCACTATGTTGAATAGGAGTGGTGAGAGAGGGCATCCCTGTCTTGTGCCAGTTTTCAAAGGGAATGCTTCTAGTTTTTGCTCATTCAGTGTGATATTGGCTATGGGTTTGTCAAAAATAACTCTTATTATTTTGTGATATGACCCATCAACACCTAGCTTATTGAGAGCTTTTAGCATGAATGACTGTTGAATTTTGTTGAATGCCTTTTCTGCATCTACTGAGGTAATTATGTGTTTTTGTCTTTGGTGCTGTTTATATGATGGATTATGTTTATTGATTTGTGTGTGTTAAACCAGCCTTGCGTCCCAGGGATGAAGCCTGCTAATCGTGGTGGATAAACTTTTTATTGTGCTGCTGGATTCGGTTTGCCAGTATTTTATTGAGGAATTTTGCATCTAATATTCATAAGGGAGATTGATCGAAAATTCTTTTTTGTTGTGTCTCTGCCAGTCTTTGGTATCAGGATGATGCTGCCCTCATGAAATGAGGTAGGGAGGATTCCCTCTTTTTCTATTGATTGGAATAGTTTCAGAAGAAATTGTACCAGCTCCTGCTTGTATCTCTGGTGAATTCGCCTGTGAATCCATCTGGGTCCTGGACTTGTTTTGGTTAGTAGGCTATTAATTATTTTCTCAATTTCAGAGTCTGTTACTGGTCTATTCAGGGATTCAACTCCTTCCTGGTTTAGTCGTGGGAGGATGTATGTGTCCAGGAATGCATACATTTCTCCTAGATTTTCTAGTTTATTTACAAAGAGGTGATTATAGTATTCTCTGATGGTAATCTGTCTTTCTGTGGATCAGTGGTGATATCCTCTTTATCAAGTTTTATTGCATCTATTTGATTCTTCTCTCTTTTCTTCTTTATTAAGTCTTGCTAGTGGTTTGTGTATTTTTTTCATCACTTCAAAACACCAGCTCCTGGGTTCATTGATGTTTTGCAGGGTTTTTTGTGTCTCTATCTCCTTCAGTTCTGCTCTGATCTTAGTTATTTCTTGCCTTCTGCTAGCTTTTGAATTTGTTTGCTCTTGCTTCTCTAGTTCATTTCATTGTGATGTTAGGGTGTCGATTTTAGATATTTCTTGCTTTCTCTTGTGGGCATTTAGTGCTACAAATTTCCCTCTACGCATTGCTTTAAATGTGTCACAGAGATTCTGGTATGTTGTGTCTTGATTCTCATTGGTTTCAAAGAACGTCTTTATTTCTTCCTTCATTTTGTTATTTACCCAGTAGTCATTCAGTACCACGTTGTTCAGTTTCCATGTAGCTGTGCAGTTTTGAGTGAGTTTCTTAATCCTGAGTTCTAGTTTGATTGCACTGTGGTCTGAGAGACAGTTTGTTAAGATTTGTGTGTGTGTGTGTGTGTGTGTTTACATTTACTGAGGAGTGCTTTATTTCCAACAATGTGGTTAATTTTGGAATAAGTGCAATATGGTACTGAGAAGAATGTATATTCTGTTGATTTGGGGTATAGAGTTCTGTAGAGGTCTATTAGGTCTGCTTGGTGCAGAGCTAAGATAAAGTCCTGGATATCCTTGTTAACTTTCTGTCTCGTTGATGTGTCTAATGTTGACTGTTGGGTATTAAAGCCTCCTGTTATTATTGTGTGAGAGTCTAAGTCTCTTTGTAGGTCTCTAAGGACTTTATGAATCTGGGGACTCCTTTATTGGGTGCATATATATTTAGGATAGTTAGCTCTTCCTGATGAATTGATCCCTTTACCATTATGTAACTGGCTTGTCTCTTTTTATTTTTGTTGGTTTAAAGTCTGTTTCATCAGAGACTAGGATTGCAACCCCTGCTTTTTTTGTTAGTTTGTTTTCGATTTGCTAGGCAGATCTTCTTCCATCCCTTTCTTTTGAGCTTATGTGTGTCTCTGCACTTGAGATGGGTCCCCTAAATACAGCACACTGCTGGTTCTTGACTATCCAATATGCCAGTCTGTGTCTTTTAATTGGGGCATTTAGCCCATTTACATTTAAGGTTAATATTGTGATGTGTGAATTTGATCCTGTCATTATGATGTTAGCTGGTTATTTTGCTCATTAGTTGATGCAGTTTCTTCCTAGTATTGATGGTCTTGACAATTTGACCTGTTTTTGCAGTGGCTGGTACCGGTTGTTCCTTTCCATGTTCACTGCTTCCTTCAGAAAGCTCTTGTAAGGCAGGCCTGGTGGTGACAAATTCTCTAAGCATTTGCTTGTCTGTAAAGGATTTTATTTCTCCGTCACATATGAAACTTAGTTTGGCTGGATATGACATTCTCGTTTGAAAATTCTTTTCTTTAAGAATGTTGAATATTGGCCCCCACTCTCTTCTGGCTTGGAGAGTTTCTGCTGAGAGATCTGCTGTTAGTTTGATGGGCTTCCCTTTGTGGGTAACCTGACCTTCCTCTCTGGCAGCCCTTAACACTGTTTCCTTCATTTCAACCTTGGTGTTCTGACAATTATGTGTCTTGCGGTTGCTCTTTTCCAGGGTTATCTTTGTGGCATTCTCTCTATTTCCTGAACTTGAATGTTGGCCTGCCTTTCTACGTTGGGGAAGTTCTCCTGGATAATATCCTGCAGAGTGTTTTCCAACTTGGTTCCATTTTGTCCGTCACTTTCAGGTACACCAATCATATGTACATTTGGTCTTTTCACATACTGCCATATTTATTGGAGGCTTTGTTTGTTTTTCTTTTTTATTCTTTTTTCTCTAAACTTTTCTTCTTGCTTCATTTCACTCATTTGATCTTCAATCACTGATACCCTTTCTTCCACTTGATCGAAGCAGTTACTGAAGCTTGTGTATGTGTCACACAGTTCTCATGCCATGGTTTTCAGCTCCATGAAGTCATTTAAAGTCTTCTCTATGCTGTTTACTCTAGTTAGCCATTCGTCTAATTTTTTTTCAAGGGTTTTAAGCTTCTTGCAATGGGTTCGAACATCCTCATTTAGCTTGAAGAAGTCTGTTATTACTGATCTTCTGAAACCTACTTCTGTCACCTTCTCAAAGTCATTCGCCGTTCAGTTTTGTTCCACTGGTGACAAGGAGTTACAATCCTTTGGAGGAAAAGAGGCACTCTGGTTTTTAGAATTTTCAGCTTTTCTGCTCTGGTTTCTCCCCATCTTTGTGGTTTTATCTACCTTTGGTCTTTGATGATGGTGACCTACAGATGGGGTTTTGGTGTGTATGTCCTTCCTGTTGATGCTGATGCTATTTCTTTCTGTTTGTTAGTTTTCCTTCTAACAGTCAGGACCCTCAGCTGCAGGTCTGTTGGAGTTTGCTGGAGGTCCACTACAGATCCTGTTTGCCTGGGTATTACCAGCAGAGGCTGCAGAACAGCAAATATTGCAAAACAGCAAATGTTGCTGCCTTATCCTTCATCTAGAAGTTTTGTCTCAGAGGGACACCTACCTGTATGAGGTGTCAGTCAGCCCCTACTGGGAAATGTCTCCCAGTTAGGCTACTTGGGAGTCAGGGACCCACTTGAGGAGGCAGTCTGTCCATTCTCAGATCTCAAACTCTGTTCTGGGAGAGCCACTGCTCTCTCCAAAGCGTGGCTCTCCAGGCTACCTCCCGCTGCTGTCCGATTCTGCCCCCAGATCGAGTGGGAACTGCAGCGGGCTCCACCAAAGTATAGTAAATTTTAAAGAATTAGTAGGTAGATAGCATTTAACTATACACCTAGAGGTAATATCCAAAGCAACCAAAAAACAATCATAAAAATAATGAGAAAGAGGGGAAGTTGAAGAAGTAGAAACAGCAACCCATTATTGGTTCCAGGCACTGTTGTAGTTGTTTCACACACTTTATAATAGAATCCCCATAATACTGTACTCTTAAAGGTCACATATTTATATCCTCCTTCATGAGTGAAGAAATTGCAGTTCAGAGGTTTAGTTTCTAATACAAGGTCACACGACGCTTTGCTGACCCAGGATTTGAACCTAGCAAAAGGTATGAATTACTATGAGAGACTTATACACTCTACTGAGACTCCTAAAATGTTAGGAATCTAAAATTTAGATGTACATTAAAGACCGTCTACTTCATATAGTCTCTCTGGTATGACTTAGCTAAAAAAGGTCTTTTTCCATAAAAAACTGAAAAGATTCCTTAAATCTCTTTAGCTTCTTCCATTTCTTGATGTACCCCATGTTTCTTAGTGGATTGTTTCTACCTTTATCTTTTATAAATCATGCCACCAGTTGCAAGATTTCAGATTCACATAATATACGCTGCCTAGTAGAAAACCCTTGTAAATATCTTATAGACATATCAAATAGTATATGCACAAAGCAGAGTCCACTATCTTTACCTGTATCCTAGTTCTAGCAACACTGTCTTAAAGTGGTCTTAATTTTATATCTTCTATCTTGGTTTATGTGCTAAAATCCACCTTGCCTCTCAAGTCAAAAAATGGACAGTAAATGTGGCCTACTCCGTCTCTCCCATTTTTCACATTCTACAGCTTTAGATTCTGTCTCAATTTCTCTTCTGTTTTCCCGTAAGTTGGTTTTCACTAGGCTTTCTTTATTTCTTGTCTAGCTGAGGGAAGAATCCTATTATTTTCTCCAAATCTGGGATGATTTTCTCCACATTTGGTTGGGCTTTACTTATGGCTGCAGAGCTGGCTGGATCATTTACCTACCACAGAAGCTTAATATTCAACAAAGCCACTTACATCTGATGAAGCCCTATAATGGCCCTGAACTCAATCTAGTATGAATCCAACTAGGTCTATCACAGTTTTCCCTTCTTCCCCTCTTGGAATGATTTCAATGTCTTAACAAATCATCTCTTCATGGAACCTGAAACTAATGCTGAAATGCCAAGAAATATTTTAGATTTTCTTACCCAGAAAGCCTAACCCAATGCTGTGTACATCTCCTAGCACATTCTACACATATAACTACTTATTCTTGTTTATATCATGTCAAAATTCTAATTGATAAAGGGGTTTGTGCCATTTCTGCTAATGTCGGGGTTGAATAAAAGGAACGTTGTGGGTAACTTTTAGTTGATGTCAGTTATCATGTACCTTAAACATGATAATGTCTTGGTTATGTTGAAAGGTATTTTTGGTGCCATATAGGTAGATAATGGACATCAAATCCAATATCCTATTTGTCAGACCTCAAAAGTTAAAGGAAACACAAGTGGGTGACTTTTCGGTTACTGACAAGCTTAGTAATCCAAAAACAAACAAACAAACAAAACCGCAGACTCAGAAATTAAATTTGAAAAGATATATCAACTATTCAAGTCATTAAAAGTGTATATGAAAAAGTCATTAAGAAAATATTCTGAATGTTTTCTTAAAATTTTTCATATAAATGTTTCTCCTAAAAGTTTCCATCTTCGTATAATGGCTCATATAATCTTCCCTCTTTTGTGCCCCAAATTCTCTTCTTCTATAGTCTTCTGCTATTTATCAAAATCACTCATAAGCAGCCAACATCTATTCCCCCAGTTTATATTTTCACATGGAACAACTCAGCTAACTTACATCCTCTGCTTTTCTTCCTTTCTTGCATCAGAAGCAAAGCTGGAGAGTTTGCTCAATGATCAAAAGATTCTTACTTTTTAAAAGATGAAGAAAAAGGGGTAAGTCAGCAAATGTTTATAATCTAACTATTTGAGGATTTTGTTTAGCTCATTCAGAAACAGATTATAATATGCTGCATGATTTTGTGTGTAATGTGTAA
>NW_022312804.1:0-3067 GCF_002776525.5 Piliocolobus tephrosceles | reverse complement strand
ATAACAAAAAAAGAAGTTCCAGATGGTATCTATTTCAAATATTTTTTTCACAATGCCGAATGTACTGATGAGTATGGATGATTTTAGTTGCAACCTAATTAAGCAATAGAACAAAACACTAATTCACTCATATAAAGTCCAGGAATAAAGCAGCTCTGAAGTTGGTTAATTGGTAAAATGAGGTAATCAAAAACCTAGTTATGCCACAGTTTTTTTATGCCATAGGTAGTATGTTGTATTTCTTCTTGAGAAATCACAGTTGTATTTATAGACTGCAAATTTGAAAATATTAAGTGAAAAAAAATCTGTTTTTGCCAAAGTGTCCCTTCTTTAAAAGTTAGTAATCCTTTCTTAGAAACCCTTTAAAACCCCCTTTTTTCTATCACCTTTCATAAGGCAAAACTACATCATATACCCACCATTAAGCATTAACAAAGGATTCCCACATTTGATTTAAATTTCTCTAAGAGAAAAATATCTCAGCGCAATTAGGGTTTGGGTAAAAGGAATAGGGGAAAAGTTTTGCATAGGCAACAATGGGTATCTTCTACAAAGTTAGTAGATATTTGTTGTCTAATGTAAACATTCAGTCAGTCACTCAGCATGTACCAGGAATCATCAGTAAACTAGGAAATATGCAAGGGTTTATATAAGATTTTAAAAAAGGAAAAAATAATAATTCCTATACTACTAATAATAGAGTGTAAGCTATGTATTTTTGTGCAGGTGGGTTTTATAACCATCATAGAGAAAGGCAAATGTGCTATAATGCTTTTACATCCTACATTCTCTATTCTCCCATTGAGCGTCTTTGTCATACAAACGTCTTACTGAGAGAATCAGCTTCTATTATAAAAAAAAAAGAAAGAAAGAAAAATCTACAAGTTAGATGTAAAACCTGGCAGATCTGGATCCCTTTCATTTATCACTGGCTCCTAGAGTCCTAACAAATCTATTATATGTATTAATTGTTGAATATTTTTAGCTTGCGAATGGGGTTTCATTTATATGTCTAGCCAGAGAACACTAAACACTATAAATTATATGTTTATATATGTTTGTAATCAGTAGAGAGGAATTGGTAGAAGAATATAATTTTCTGGGTTGGGAAGTTGCTATTGTTGTTTTCTACTCAGATTTTCTGTATTATCTTACCAAATTTTTATTTTCAGTATAATTCTTTAATTCTATATTACGTGAGGGAAAATTGAATAAGGATAGAAAAAGAGATAGAAGGTTAGGGTTAAGGTTAGGTTTAGGGTTGGAAAGTAAAGCAGCCAGATGTTTTGAGGTAAACAGAGGGGTTTAGGTTAGCTAACCTTTCAGTTCAGACATTCTTCATGGTGTGTGACTCCCAGTGTGGTGTGTGGTCCCTAGTACTAACGCTCGAATTGTCAAGCGTCAACAAGGAGACAAGGACAGAAATTGAGAGTGACCCTTGAGAAGCACATTACAGAAATATCCAAGTGAGTCTTCTTGTTATAGACTGCCTCAGGTGTGGTTGAACGTATGCGCTGAATGACATAGAATGTGAACAGCATGTATAGGCCAGTGAGAAATTGGAACCTTAAAAGATTAAGAACACAAACTTGTCTTCCTCCACAAAGAGCTTGAGAACCATTCTTGTGTGAAACTTAAAAAGACAAAGGCTCCCTTTAGTCTTTAATAGATGATCCATAAAAATGTGTTCATGAATGAATAAGTTATAGAGTAGTTGTAAGTGTGAGGCATAAGACAGCACAGAGCACTTATAATTAATGAGTATGGTCACACACATATCAAAGCAGCTATCAATCTCATAATATTTTCAAAAGCTATATGACTAAGTTCTACCCCTAAAGCCTTTGTTTCAGTAGTTTAGAAAGTAGGTTCTATCTGTGGTATTGACAAACGTTCAACAAAAAACAATAACAAACACTTCTCTGCTTGATTTTCTGGTGACCAAAACTTGAGGCTCTGTGCACTAAGCCCTAAAGAGTCAAGTTTAGCTAAGGTTGATGTAAGTAAAACCCTAGAGGTTCACTATTGGCAGCAGCTGGAATTGAGTTCCTGAGGTCAGTCCAAGCTAATTCCAGTATACCAGGAAGAATCCAAAAAGTTTAGTGCAGAGGTTTCCGTGTACCTGAGATGGGTTGACTTGCGAAGAAAGGAGACTCAGTTATAGAGAATAAAAAACAAAAGAAGAAGCAAAGATAAAGGTGTTATTTATTGAATGAAGCTGGTAGTCTTGCACTAGTGGAAGAAATAAATCCTTCACAGGAAATATATTTTCATATTAATAAATATCAAAGATACATATTCTATAATTATTTCAGTGCCATTATCAATTGTCACATTGTTTATCTTTTTTCTGCTTTTTTTCTTGGTATTTGGCATATATTTAATTTTAAAAACAAGTATATTTAGAAATATATGAAATCAGGATAGCACACAAAAAAGGCAGATACGATACTCATTGTTACAAAGTGGTATACAGACAGAAAATTTTTGAAAATGTCCAGTGTCTTTAGGGTACAAGAAATTCAAGCTTTCATATATTTTAAATGGAAGTTGTGAACTCTTAAAATTTGGAGAACATGGTAACATTCATAGAAGTATACATTTTTACTCATCTTGATTATTTGGAAATCTGTTATTTTAATTAAAGAAGTACTAGGTCTAGATTATATATATATATATATATATATACACACACACATATATATACACATACACATATAAATTACATATATGTAAATTATATGCACACACATATAAACAATATTTATTGTAGCATTGTGGGAGTGGAAAATGGTTAGCAAATTTCAAACAGTTAAAGAAATGGTTGGATAATGAGTGGATCACATACTCTGAGATATTAAGCAACTAGTGAGGCAAAGAAATTATTTTTGTATGTATTAAGCAAGGCAGACATTTTTTATATATTGATCCACATTATAGAGTAATGTGCAAACAATTATTTGTGACAGAAATATGTATGTATTCATAAAAACATCTATGTATATATTTGGATGAGCATATAAGATGTGGCAGGATGTAATTTTTCTGCTTATATTTACTATCTCAG
>NW_022312803.1:0-2080 GCF_002776525.5 Piliocolobus tephrosceles | reverse complement strand
TTTTTATGGCTGCATAGTATTCCATGGTGTATATGTGCCACATTTTCTTAATCCAGTCTGTCACTGATGGACATTTGGGTTGATTCCAAGTCTTTGCTATTGTGAATAGTGCCGCAATAAACATACGTGTGCATGTGTCTTTGTAGTAGCATAATTTATAATCCTTTGGGTATATACCCAGTAGTGGGATGGCTGGGTCATATGGTACATCTAGTTCTAGATCCTTGAGGAATCGCCATACTGTTTTCCATAATGGTTGAACTAGTTTACAATCCCACCAACAGTGTAAAAGTGTTCCTATTTCTCCACATCCTCTCCAACACCTATTGTTTCCCGATTTTTTAATGATTGCCATTCTAACTGGTGTGAGATGGTATCTCATTGTGGTTTTGATTTGCATTTCTCTGATGGCGAGTAATGATGAGCATTTTTTCATGTGTCTGTTGGCTGTATGAATGTCTTCTTTTGAGAAATGTCTGTTCATATCCTTTGCCCACTTTTGGATGGGGTTGTTTGTTTTTTTCTTGTATATTTGTTTGAGTTCTTTGTAGATTCTGGAAATTAGCCCTTTGTCAGATGAGTAGATTGCAAAAATTTTCTCCCATTCTGTAGGTTGCCTGTTCACTCTCATGGTAGTTTCTTTTGCTGTGCAGAAGCTCTTTAGTTTAATGAGATCCCATTTGTCAATTTTGGCTTTTGCTGCCGTTGCTTTTGGTGTTTTAGACATGAAGTCCTTGCCCATGCCTATGTCCTGAATGGTACTACCTAGATTTTCTTCTAGGGTTTTTATGGTATTAGGTCTAACATTTAAGTCTCTAATCCATCTTGAATTAATCTTCGTATAAGGAGTAAGGAAAGGATCCAGTTTCAGCTTTCTACTTATGGCTAGCCAATTTTCCCAGCACCATTTATTAAATAGGGAATCCTTTCCCCATTTCTTGTTTTTCTCAGGTTTGTCAAAGATCAGATGGTTGTAGATGTGTGGCATTATTTCTGAAGGCTCCGTTCTGTTCCATTGGTCTATATCTCTGTTTTGGTACCAGTACCATGCTGTTTTGGTTACTGTAGCCTTGTAGTATAGTTTGAAGTCAGGTAGCGTGACGCCTCCGGCTTTGTCCTTTTGACTTAGGATTGTCTTGGCAATGCGGGCTCTTTTTTGGTTCCATATGAACTTTAAAGCAGTTTTTTCCAATTCGGTGAAGAAACTCATTGGTAGCTTGATGGGGATGGCATTGAATCTATAAATAACCTTGGGCAGTATAGCCATTTTCACAATATTGATTCTGCCTATCCATGAGCATGGTATGTTCTTCCATTTGTTTGTGTCCTCTTTGATTTCACTGAGCAGTGGTTTGTAGTTCTCCTTGAAGAGGTCCTTTACATCCCTTGTAAGTTGGATTCCTAGGTATTTGATTCTCTTTGAAGCAATTGTGAATGGAAGTTCATTCCTGATTTGGCTCTCTGCTTGTCTGTTACTGGTGTATAAGAATGCTTGTGATTTTTGCACATTAATTTTGTATCCTGAGACTTTGCTGAAGTTGCTTATCAGCTTAAGAAGATTTTGGGCTGAGACGATGGGGTTTTCTAAATACACAATCATGTCATCTGCAAACAGGGGCAATTTGACTTCTTCTTTTCCTAACTGAATACCCTTGATTTCTTTCTCTTGCCTGATTGC
Organism: Piliocolobus tephrosceles; assembly: GCF_002776525.5. Classification (NCBI taxonomy): domain Eukaryota; kingdom Metazoa; phylum Chordata; class Mammalia; order Primates; family Cercopithecidae; genus Piliocolobus; species Piliocolobus tephrosceles. The sequence continues at coordinate 402 of NW_022312803.1, read as the reverse complement.
CCTAGCCAGAACTTCCAACACTATGTTGAATAGGAGTGGTGAGAGAGGGCATCCCTGTCTTGTGCCAGTTTTCAAAGGGAACTTTTCCAGTTTTTGCCCATTCAGTATGATATTAGCTGTGGGTTTGTCATAAATAGCTCTTATTATTTTGAGGTACGTTCCATCAATACCGAATTTGTTGAGCGTTTTTAGCATGAAGGTTGTTGAATTTTGTCAAAAGCCTTTTCTGCATCGATTGAGATAATCATGTGGTTCTTGTCTTTGGTTCTGTTGATATGCTGGATTACATTGATTGATTTGCGAATGTTGAACCAGCCTTGCATCCCAGGGATGAAGCCCCCTTGATCATGGTGGATAAGCTTTTTGATGTGCTGCTGAATCCGGTTTGCCAGTATTTTATTG
>NW_022312802.1:0-3532 GCF_002776525.5 Piliocolobus tephrosceles | reverse complement strand
AGATATTTTTGCAAACACATCTATTTTTTATAATGGTAAAGAAGAAATATCACTAATTATTTATAATAATCTATTTGCATAATCAGTGTGACCAGAATCATTTTTGGGATACTCCAACTTGTTTTGTTTCACTGCCATCTAAACTGTGCTGTTTTGTCTATTTTTTAAAAAATTAAAACTTCATTTAATTCATTATTGAAGTGTTTTAAACAAAGTACCATTATGAGCTCAAAACAAAGACGAAAGCATTGTTCAAAAATACCAGTTTTGAAGAAAAAAATCAAGGTTGAGTTTGAGAAAGAAATACAGTTGATTACTAATAAATAAAGAGAAATATGGTCATAAAAGATCTAAAAATTTTGTAAGGCAATGTCTAACTAAGTGCTGTTTTATGGAGGAGGTGAGATTGAGATATACCACAACATTAAGGCAATATAGGATTTCTGACGATAAGGGAAGGGACATAAAATTCTTGGTGGAGGAGCCAGCTAGAGAAAGTCTTGAAGGCAGAAAACAGCCATAATTACCACTAACTGTATGTTCACTCTATGCTAGCCAATGAACAAATTTTCAAACAATTCTACCGTAAAGCCATTTATCCCCACTTGAAGATTATACCATTCTCATAGACATTAGGAAACTTGCCAAAGGTGGAAGCCAGGTAAGTCTGAGTAGTCTCACACACTGCACTGCCACAAGGGTTTGGACCCTTAAAATGGATTCAAAATCAGCATGCTGAGAACTCGCTCACTAGATCAAAGTTCAGTCAGCAATAATGAAGTCTGTTGCTAATGTGTAAGTACTGTAATTCTACATAACACCTCTGGGAAAACCTGGTCTATGCTTGGGACAGACACATTTGGATTCAATTAGCAGAGAAGTACCACTTAAAGCTTGAAATCCAGGAAGAAATACTTGGGAGGGTTGGGGAAAGAATGAAGAACCTGTAGGCCCTTGCAAAGCCACTAGGATCTTGAATAAGAAAATGTAAATAGAAATGTGCTTTGAAAGACACATTTAAAAGATTTGTTTGAGAATAAGGGAAACTGAAATGGGAAGCAAAAATAAACAGACAAAACCTACTAACAGGTAAGGCTTTATCATTGCTTCATTAAGACTTAGGGGGAAAAAAATCCCTCACTGTCTCTCGGGTGAAGATATGTCAGCTACTTAATTTCTTTTATTTCAGGTTGTTTACTTTTTTACTTTACCTTGTATCTAGCCATCTCTTCATGGAGACTTCAGGTGAGATAAAATGCCACAGCAACATAGCTAGGCCTGCAAGAAAAAAGTAAAACATGAATTTATGTCTGGTTTAACTTGGGCACATTTTCAACAGAATAGTTTGAACCTACAGCCTCATAATTTTCATGCTCTTGAAAAAGACACTTGTAAAATTGTTTTCTTGCTACTTTGCAAAGCTCTGGCTCAGAAAATTACTACCCTTTTGATGTGAAGGCTGATATAACTAATTATAGCTAGGAAGACACAATTCTTCCTTTAATAATAAAGAAATAGCAATCTTTCACCTAGAATAGAACAGTGCCTGGATTTGAAGCATGAAAGATTAAATCAGTAAGCTTTGAAATTCTATTATATTCAGAGAGACAATGTCTCCAAGGACAATAATATTGACAATAGAAGAAGGTTTCTTGAAGAGCATTTCAATCTATTAGCAGACTCGGTGCAGTAAAAACAATACCGGCCTGGAGATGAAGAGACAAGTACTCCCATCGCCTGCCCAGGCTCTCTCAGGAATCATCAGAATACTTAGGTCAAATTAGGCGATTTCTCTAATTTAACAGTGCAATGACTAGTTTCAACCACCAATTTGCAAGGGAAGAAAGGAGGAACAGAAAGGGAGGAATAGAGGGACAAATAAAGATGTAGAAAGAGATTTTGGAAAAGAGGAAAGAGGAGAAATATGGAAGGAGAAAGAGAGAGAGTTGTTAATTTATATTTCAGTGCTTTTTAACCTTAACTGGCATCAGAATAAGCTGGAGTACACGTTAAAACAAAGATTGATGGGCCCCACCTACCATTTTTGATGCAGTCTATCTGGTGTGGAGCATATCAGTAAGCATTTCCAACAAGTTCCCAGGTGATTGATGCCAATGCTGCCGGCATGGAGTCCACACATTGATTGAGGATTGTGTTATAGGTCTCCATCAATATGCAGTCTCACCAAGAAAAATTTTATGTAATTCAGTTTGGTCTTTCCATTGTTAAGAAAATTGTCTCAGGAACCATCTTTCTAAAGGTCATTACTCATTCTGTGTGCTGTATATTCTTTAGTTTCAAAATACCGAACATCCCCTTCCTAGGTATTTGTTAGAATCATTATTAGTATGTGTTTGCAATGACTAAATAGATGTGCTTTCTGTTTCTTCACATATAAGACATGCTAAAAAAGAACAAAATCCAAAAGCCCCAGGGAGCAGTGACATTTATGCTGATGTGGTAGTGACAGATTGGCCCTGAAGATCTTATCCTACCATACCAACAGGCATTCTCATTCATTGCTGGAACAAGAATAATTTGGTCTAGCTGTTTCAGAATAATTTTTGACACTCTCTGTCAAAAGCTTTATGCAACTAAAGGTACCATTGTAAGCACAATTAATAACAACAGTAATTGAGCACAAACTCTATGCTGGTCATGTGGCTAAATGTTGTACATGTGTTAACGATACTTAACACTCCCCGCAGCCAGAAGAGAAGGAAAAAGATCCCACTGTGCTATTTGTTGGTCAGTTCAATATTTTTCTGTTATTCACTTGTGCTGTCATTATTTTAAAGGATACACTAACAAACAGAAGAAAGATATGTATACGCATTCAGGATCAAAGTAGAGAGATACATTCTCTCTTTCACCCACATAAGGATGATCAGGAGAGCAGAGATTTGTCTTCTGCTGCTCTGGATGAACATTCTTAAGAATAGTTTTAAATGCTGGAATATCCAAAGAGGGTATGAAGTTGTAAAATGCATTTTCCTGAATCCTGCTGAAGTAAAAATTTTGTCTTTGGCAGAATATTGAGGAGAAACTAATTTATTTCTAAATATTACTTTGGAGGATGAACATGATTTAAGATGATACATTAGAAGAAAGCACATATGCTATACAGGTTTTCAAAGACAGGTATTTAATGATTTTATCTTTAACTTCTTAGATCTCTTCCTTAAAAAAAGGAAAATAATAGCTCTGTCTGAAAATACATTTCTGAACTTCTATGGCCAAAGATAGCCAATCTGTTGTTTCATAATATGTAGACATAGACTACTTTCACAATTATGGGTAACTTTGGTTGTGTATCCCTAGAAACAAACCTCACAATCTACTCTTTCTCAGATTCTGCAGTATCTCTCTTCATAAAGTAATTATTTCACCTTTCCCTTCTGTAATCTATGGAAATGTTACTGACAAAAGACATTGTCATTTTGACTTGTAATATCCATCTCTCACTTTGTTTTTTTGTAACAACTGTCTGCCAAACAAAGTAAAATTTATTAGCAATAGATCTTTGAATTGT